>NC_057798.1:773527894-773529481 GCF_018294505.1 Triticum aestivum | reverse complement strand
GCACTTACTAATAACCTAAAATGCACTAAATCAACTAACCCTAAATGTAACTTTTGCAACACATTTTTTTTCTAAATATGCACATGTATATACATATACATGACAAAAAAATCTATGAACAAAAAAAGTTGTACATCAATGCATACATATCCATGGATCATACATACATCTGCATATATATACATATACATAAAACATCCATATATACATACATCAATGAACAAAAAAGTGTATGAAAAAAAGCACCAGAGAGCAGGCCGGGGCGGCGGCGGCGGCGAGCAGCAAGCAGAGCAGGCAGGGGCGGCGGCGCGGGGAAGGGAGGGCACACTGGCGGCGACGACGAGGCGCGACAACGGGCGGCGATGGCGAGGTCGGGGCAGAGGGCGGCCACATCGGGCAGGGGTGGCGCAGGCAGCGACGGCGTCGGGGCAGCGTGGGACGGTGTCGGAGGTAGGGCAACGACGGCGACGGTGAGCCAGAGGGGTAGCCTGGTGGCGTTGTCGGTGCGGGATCGAAGAACTGAACGAAAATTTCACAAGTGTTGATTATATAGACAGAACATTGGTCCCGGTTCGTGCCAACAACCGGGACCAATGCCACCCTTTAGTCCCGGTTGGTGCCACCAACTGGGACCAAAGGCCTCTTTTCAGGAACCCAAAGGGCGGGAAGCAGAGACCATTGGTCCCGGTTGGTGGCACCAACCGGGACTAAAGGGCGCATTGGTCCCGGTTGTTGGCACGAACCGACACCAATGCACACCTTGTGCTGCCCGCGTTGTGCCACCAACCGGGACTGAAGGCTTTATGCTGCCCGCGTCGTGGCACGAAAGTTTAGTCCCACCTCGCTAGTTAAGGGAGCTAGAGAGTGGTTTATAAGACCCAGTCCCACTGCCCTCTCGAGCTCATCTCAAATGCAGGCTTATGGGCCTAAACACACTGTATGTGGCTGTGGGACTACTGCAGGCCTGAATCCTGGCCCATTGTAGGGTTTCTAGTCGTATTCAGGCCGTGGTGGTCCTTTAGGTGCCACTTTTTTATATTTTTTGTTTTATTTTTTGCTTTGTTTATTTTATTTTGTTTCTACTTACAACAAAATACTTACTAGTTTTTCAGTGATTCTTTTTGCTTTTAGGTAATAAAAATTATAAACTTTCTGTTAGTGCCATTTGTTTTCTAATTTGAATAGTTTAAATTTGAATTTTTGGAAATTTGTGTGAATCACTAGTTTTTGAATAGATTTACTATAAAAATAGATTTTTGAGTGATTCTTTTTCCTGCTATTTAATATTACTGTGTTTTATCATTATATTCAAAAACATATTGTGTTATTTTAGTTTCTAACAAAAAATTCTTTATGATAATTCTTTTTGCTATTAAAGTTTCTAAAAAAAATTCTTTATGAAAATTCTTTTTTCGTTTAATGTTTTGAACAAAAAATACTTTGATAATTTTAGTTGTATAAATTTTATATAATTTTAGTTTCAATAATACTAGACGTTTTATAAAAGTTTATTTTGTTTTTACTTATTTATTAAAGTTTATTTTGTTTCTACTTATTTATTTTCTTTCCTTTTTTGCTTCTTTTATT
>NC_057798.1:773514322-773526678 GCF_018294505.1 Triticum aestivum | reverse complement strand
CAACCGCGACTAAAGGCCTTTGCGCACCTTTAGTCGCGGTTGGCCTGGCCAACCGCGACTAAAGCCCCTCACGTGCACCAGCTGGCCACCGAGCGCCCTGGGCCCAGGCCTTTGGTCGCGGTTCGTCTGCCGAACCACGACTAAAGACTTCATTAGTCGCGGTTCCTACAGTTTCGCGACTAATGGGGCTGGACGGAAGCCTCTTTTTCTACCAGTGCATGACAAGTGACAAAATGGAAAAAAGGCAAATTCCCGCATAACTTCCCCAAAAATGGCAAATTCCGACGACAGAAAACCGCCACGAACAAGCTAATCACCATCACATATAGCATACGCCGTCAGGAATTCACCGTCCCACATGGTTTGTTAGTAATGATCGGGTTGCATGACGGTTGTTGTCGCGAGCCCCTGGAAATAGCATCCTGACACTAACAGCACCCCCATCATGACAAGAAACACAGTTAGGAATTGGTCCAACAACCTGGGAGATATATAGAAACTCCAGGCCATCACAAACCCACGCGCCAAGCTTATTGTATTGTTATTTTTGACATCAAAACGACTTTATTCCTCAAATAATAGCAAGATCGTTTACAATTTGGTGAGAAATAAAGTCTGGACAATCACTGTCCCAAACCATAGAAGATCTAGAGCTAAGAGAACTCTTTCCTATGCTATCAGCCACAAGATTTGCCTCTCTAAAACAATGAATCATATCAACATTAGAGAAATCAGCCCCCAGCTGCTTACACTCCATATAGATAGCAACATCATGTCCCTGGTATTCCTCCTGGTTGATGATCTCGACTGCATTGAGGCTGTCTGATTCGACAATAAGAGATATACATCCAATGTTCATTGCAAGAAGAAGGCCATTACGGATCGCGTTCACTTCGGCAGAATCAGCAGATGTTACATGTGGTATGAACCGGGATGCTGCCGCAATGAACTCCCCTCTATCATCTCGAGCTACTGCTCCTGTAGCCCCTGCCATATTCTCTGCGCAGAATGCTGCATCAACATTAATCTTCACCCTTCCGCTTGTTGGCTTTTTTCACATATCATCACGCTTTCGGACAGGCTGGTTTGGAGTTGCTGCACGCACAAAATTTGTGGCCAAGACTTTGATCGAAATAGCAGTACGATCGGGCGTTCGTATACTTTCCCCTTTAACAAACTGCATACGTTGCCACCAAATATACCAGCTGCCCACTGCAATGAGCCCTGCCAGAGGGAGTTCTCCTACCATTGCATTGCGCCTCAAAAGCACATCCATTGTGATTGCACCAGACCGGTCCTCGGCTACTACTCTTTCTATTTCTTCTCTTACCCCTAGGTGACTCCAAATATCCATGGATCTAGGGCATGTGAACAAGCAATGCTGGGAATCACTACCGGACTCGTCTCCTATGCCGACGGCCCTGGGCCGTCGGCATAGGCCATATGCCGTCGGCGTAGATCTATGCCTACGGCTGCCGTCGGCATAGCCCCGTCGGCATAGATCATGTCAGCGTAGATGTGCCAGACCGTCGGCATAGTATAGCCGTCGGCTAGGTGCCTATGCCGATGGCCGTGGGCTAGCCGTCAGCATAGTTTAGCCGTCGGCAGTGTTTTTCGCCTGACGGCAACGGACGGCGCCGTCAAAAGTGCTGACGACTCATGGATCGACACGTGGCAGAGATATGCCAATGGCTTTGCCGTCGGCATGCCGACGGCAAAGCCGTCGCCATATCTCTGCCACGTGTCGTTCCCTGAGTCCTCCTAGCGGCATGGCTATGCCTGCCACGTGTCACGCCCGTGGAAGCCATGGCCTCATCTATGCCGACGGCTTTGCCGTAGGCATAGTTTTTTCCCCTGTTTTCTCTTTTTAAATTCATTTGACAACACTTCAGAGCAGAATAATATGAGATTATGCAGAAATATGACAGTTCATCATCTAAACATACTAAAGTTCATCATCATCATTTAAACATACTCAAGTTCATCACCTAAAGATCATCACCGGTGAAAGTTCATGAACATAAATAGTGCAAGACATGGAACATGAAAGGTATGGCACGATGGCCACATGCATGGACCTCCTCCGCGAAAACCACATCGACATCAAGCAAGACCGCCGCCGCCAAGACTACCTCCGCCAAAACCACCTCCGCCAAAACCGCCACCGCGACCACCACCACTCTGCTAGATCGGAGTGACTGGGGTCGACATAGAAGGAGTCGAGCCACCGGTCCCCTACATGTTTGAGAGAAGATTCTAACAGTAAATATGATATGATAGTGTTGAATGAACGGGAACTAGTTAAGGCAAATGTACTAACCGGACTATCACTGCCTAGTGTCACCCATTCATTGAACGTGGGCATGTGTGGTGGTTCTCCCGCTAGTGGTGGTGGGGGTCCAATTTGTGGTGGTTCCGTGCGGTTAGTCCAAGACGCCAACATAGCCTGGATGTTAGTTAAACAAGCAAACTAGAAGGTCAGAAGGAACGAAAGTGCAAATTTTAGCTTGGGTTTAAGAGGGAAAAACTAACCGTCATCGCTTGACGGTTGTAATCATCGTTTGCCTTCACTCGTTGCAAGTACTCCCGCACCTCAAGATTCCTATGCTCGACAAAGGCCTTATATGCCTACAAAATTTAGGTTGTTTCTAAGTGAGCGATGCTGAAAATAAACTGAGAATGCTAGAGAGAAAGAAGATAAAGGGGAAGTACTTACAACATGCTGGTGGGCTAAGGGAGTCTGTGAACGCCCCGTACTCTCTAACTGGTTGGGGTTGGTAGCCCGAAGCCGTGTGTACTAGATCAAAGGAGTGATCAAGCCATCAAAACACGGATACCGGCCATGTGACTTTCCCTGGATGGCCACCACCGGCGTGTCGGCGATCTGAGACTGGGTGACCTCAGGAACAGGAACATCCGGATGCAACTTCTGATAGTTCTGAGTGTAAGACTCCAGGTGCACCTCGGTGTTGTCGTAGTACTGGCTCTCGCCGTCCTTGCGATCACTCCGCTCGCGGGCCAGCTTCCACGACTCAATGTCTGAGAGCGGCCTCTTCAACTTGTCCTCCTGCAACGTCAAACAGAAGTTAGCCATACATAAGGACATGACGGTAAAGAAGAACAAAAATGCATCATGCATATAGATATACCTTCATGGCC
Organism: Triticum aestivum; assembly: GCF_018294505.1. Lineage (NCBI taxonomy): Eukaryota > Viridiplantae > Streptophyta > Magnoliopsida > Poales > Poaceae > Triticum > Triticum aestivum. Next base: position 773,523,519 of record NC_057798.1, on the reverse strand, counting down.
TTGAAGCCCCAGTGGTTCCTGTTTCCTTGGCCGTGTGTCCCATCTCTTCCACGGTTAACCCGGGCCTTGCTGCTCTTGGCAGCAAACTCTGCATCGTTGCCGAGCCACCTATCCACCAAACTCGCCCATCCGTCATCCCTTCCATAGCACCAACAAGGAACAACCTATGCAAATTTTGGAAGCATGACCTGTGAGCACGAATCATATAGTTGACCGCTTGAAATAATGAAAAGTCAGTAATAGTTACCTTCATGAACTGCTCCCTGTTCAAGGTAAGTCCTTGCCTCTGCGCTTGAGTTTTGCTTATCTTTTGGTACAGGTAGATGTGGTAGTATTGCGAGACGGCAACCCAGCGCACCTCATACTGCAACTGACGAGCTTTCTTCTTCGCAGCCGCAAGCAAGACCACGTCGGCTCTGGCCTTGTGCTCGTCAAGAACTCTATAGAGTTGCTGCAATCATGCATAAACCAGAAGCAAACAAGGCATGAGTTGAGTGATTCAATGATAAACTTAAGACAAGTGATTCAGAAGAGAACAAGGCATGAGTTGAGTGATTCAGAAGAGAACTTACCCAAAATTTGTTGATCACGGCCTTAGCGGCCGTCCCGTACTCCGCGTGGCAGGAAGCCTCGTAGTGGGCCCAGCTCATGGCCAAAACCCGCTGCTGCGGGTCCCTGTCTGGCCGCGGACAGAATAGGCTCGGCCAAAACTCCTTCAACAGGACAGTGATAAGGCCGTTTGGTTTAAGGCCCTCTCCGTGAAGGATCCAGTTGCTGCATAAGAATCAAAGGATTGAAAATATTGAAAATGTTGTCATGTGTTGAAAATATGATTGAGGGACACTTACTCTGTCCCCGCAGGTTCAATGAGCCACTTGTGCGCCTCGATAGAAGGTGGTGTAGGTACTCCGGCAGTACCACGCAGCCACTCCTGCGGAGCACCCGGTGGCAAGTCACCCCACAACTCGGGGTCAACCTCCCCTCCACCACCCTCCTCGCCCTCCTCCTCACCCTCCTCCTCGGCCTCCTCCTCCTCACCCTCCTCCTCCTCACCCTCCTCCTCCTTGCCATCAGGAACATACTCCTCCTCCTCAAACTCAGAAGCTGCCTCAGCATAGGAGGGCATCGAAGAAGACCCTCCTATTTCGGACATGGCCCGGAGTTTTTTGCCCCGGCTGCCTCTCCCCCTACCTCCTCGTCCTCTAGGGGCTCTCCCGCCACCCCCTCCTCCTCTAGGGTCTCCTTCCCCGACCCCTCCATCTCCCTGTGAGGTGCCATCCTCGCGTAGTCGGGAGGGAACCTTGTGGGCTCGTCCACTCTGAGTATGTCCTTTGAATTTACTTAGGAAACTGGCGCCGCTGGACTTGCCCTTATTAGCGAACCTGCATTGAGAAGAGAATAAACAATTAGTAAGGATATAAAAAACAAGCATATAGGAAAGACATTAATAGCAGAAGAGCACATTAAGCATACTATTGTAATGATCATTAAAAGAACTTACATTTTCTAGAACCCATATGAATCATCACTATTGTAATCTATTTGTCGACCGGTCTCATCATCACTATCCCGCATATCTTCTTCGTTATTTGACGGAGGTGGAGGCTCTTCCTCATCGTCATCGTCTTCATTTAACTTTTCAAGCATAATTATGTCTCTTTGATTCACAACTGCCTCACCATCAATCCGTGCACCGTCATCGTTTGGGTCCAGGTCAACATAACCCAAGTCATCATCCTCCTTGTTTCGGACCACGTCATCATGTTCCTCTTGAAAGAACACTCCCTTGTATGTCATGGGGTTTATGTTGTAGTAATCATCATCGTTCGGGTCCGATAGCTTACCATGTGGCGACACCTTGAACACAACTTCCCAACCCTTTAGGTACTCTTTCTGGCATGGGTAAGGCAAATAATATACTTGTGTGGCCTGGGTAGCGGCGATAAAGAGATCATCTTCGGCATAGATGGTTGATGGTTTAACTTCAACTAAACCAACAGAAGGCATATGTCTCATACCCTTTTTGGGGTCGAACCATCGGCATTTGAACACAGTGAGTCTTAGGTGTTCACGGCAACGTTTGAATGTAAGCTCGTATATTTTTCCTACCCTTTCGTAGTAATCTACTTTATTATCTCCTTCGGTGAAGACTCCGGTATTTATGATTTTGGGATCAGGCCAACTGTTCTGGTGCCTCTGTATGGAAGCGATACCCATTCACATCATACTTTTGGCATGTCATGACGGTAGGGTCAAAACCCATGGAAACCCATCTCAATTCTTCATCCATTGATTCGTTCGGATCATTTCCCTACAAGTTTAATTGAAATTATAGGGTGCATGAGTTTAATTGGAATTGTGCGGTGAAATGGGTAATAGGGAAGTGTGAAAAATTACTTTCTCCATGAACCACACAACAAAATTTTTCCTTCCATCAGCACCCTTTTGGAGAAGAGCAAGTGCCTCCGGTTCAGTAGGAGGCAGCATTCCCGTCCACTCTTCATCAACGAATCAACTACAATAAGAAAAGCGGTATAAGAACTAGGCAAAGTGAACATAACGAATTGACTAAAAGAATGGTGCAAAGGTATTACCTCATCCACTCATCCTGAACTTCCTTGATGTTGTGCAAGATATAGAACATGACATCCTCCCACTCATCTCGTGGCATGAGATAAGGTGTCGAGCATCCAGCCCTGCCACCTTGCCCGATGAATAGAGGCAACCTGGTTTTATACTTGGGTTCACTACTAGGGAAAACCTTATACACAGAAATTTAGCAACATCGCGGGTTAAAAAAGCGCGCTAGTGCTATATAGCAGTAGCGATTGAAGAAAAACCGCGCTACAGATACAACCTTAGCAGTAGCGCTTGTAGTTGCAAAAGCGCTACTACTAATATTCCCATTAGCAGAATGATAGGCTACGCATAGTAGTAGCGGGCTTCGAAGAAACGCGCTACCACTAGGGCGTAATTAGCAGCGCGTTTCCTAAGAAGAGCGCTACTACTAATGGAAATACAATAAGATGAAAAACAAATAGAAAAGTAAATGAAAATGAAAGAAATAGAAAAAGAAGAAAGGAAAAAACAAAATGTAAAGCAAAATAAACGAAAAAGCGAAAAAACGGAGGAAGGCATAGCAGCAACGTGTGTTTGTAAGAGGCACTATAGCTAACATAGCTGCAGCGTGTGTCCTAGACCCCCGCTATAGAAACAGAAAAGGAAATTAAAAAAGGAAGAAATTTACATAGCTATAGCAGCAGCGCATTTTGCAAAAACCGCTATAGCTATCTAAGCTATAGCGCGTTTTGCGAAACGCGCTACCGCTAAGTTTGACTTAACCAAAAAACCGTTTCTCCCCGGCCACCACTTCTCCCCCAAATCCCTCAACCCACCCCGCACGCTGCCGTCTCCCCGATTCACCGTCGCCCCACTTCGCCGCCGACGTCGACGCCACCAGAGCCGTGCGCCATCGACGACACCGGAGCCGCCCCCAACGCCACGGAGCCGCGTGGCCTCGTCAACGCCACCGGAGCCGCCGTCGCGACGCCACCGGATCCTTCCTCGCCACAACTGCCTTCCTCGCCGTCACCGGAGACGCCCCTGCCTCCCTCGCCGTCACCGGAGACGCCCCTGCCTCCCTCGCCACCACTGCCTCCATCGCCACCACCGGAGCCATCATCTGTAAGCCCCCACCCCTCCTCCTCTCTCTCTCATGCGTAGGTTAGCCAGTTTAATTAGGTTAATTATCTAGGTTAGGGCAAAAATTTAGTTAGGGCTTTGACAGAGAAGTAGTTAGGTTAACTAGTTTAATTAGGTTAATTATCTAGGTTAGTGCAAAAACTTAGTTAGGGCTTTGTCAGAGAACTAGTCAGGTTAACTAGTTTAATTAGGTTAATTATCCAGGTTAATTAGTGCAAATTTTTTTGATTGGGTTCTGTGTTTAGTGAGGTCATTTTGCAAAGGTTTTTGATTTTTCAAAAGACCACTATTTTTCAAGGAAATGAATTTAGGCAAATTTTATTTTTCATTGAAGTGGTCATGTTATATCTTTTCATTGAAGTTGTTCGATTGTGCCCAAGTGGCTTTGTTGTTTCCAGGGAATGATGCTGAGTGCCCTATGTTTTGCCGGAATGTTGATTCATTTCTATTCCGGCAAATTTCAGGTTCTCGATTTGTCCACTTTTTAGCAAAGGTCATGCCGAAATTTTCCATGAATTTCGGCATGACTTGTGCTACAAACTAGGACATATCGAGTGCCCGGGATTTGCCGCACTAGGAAGGAGTCAACATTCCTGCAAAACAATAGTCCTTTTTTATGTCATTATTCATTTTATTAGGTCTAGAATTAATTGACTAGATTTAATCATAGGAAACATGGCTAGCAACGATGAAGGACAGGGTTCTGGTGATTGCGAAGACGTCTACCGGGCGGCATACGAATTTTTTAGCCTTGCCGACTATCAACAGATGTTGTTGCTGGGCCTACCGGTGGCATCGGGGACTAAGACCGACACGCAGACCGGTGCTGAGACCGACACGGAGACCGGTGCTGAGACTGAGACCGGCGCTGAGATTCAAACCGGCATCATGACCGGCGCTGAGACCGCTGCTGCCTCGGGGAGCGGAGCCGGTGTAGAACCGAAAGCAAAGAGGCAACGGCTTCCTAACAAACTCAGGACTACTAGACTGGTGGTCACGAAGGTGGACGACGGCAATTTTGAGCCAAAGGCGCCCGAGGAAGCGCGCGCGTGCTACGGCAATCAAATAGGCTGCATCATACGGACAACCGCCACCATCAACGATGAGAATATAAAGAAGATAGAAAATATGAGGAGCTCCCTCCTAAAGGAGTTTCACCAGATATTCTTGTTCCCGGGCCGGAATGAAAAGGATTATGAAGATCCAGACAAGGACCCGACAATGAAGAAGATAAACAAACACGCCATGACCAAGTTTAGCCACGCGTTGGCCGCCTGGAAAAATCGAGTGAAAGCAAAGATCAAGGCCGGGGAACCCTAATCCGAGATTGTAAAGGATAGTCCGACAATCACGGAAGAGCAGTTTCAAATATTCAAGGAGGCTTGCGAGGCCGAAGCTGCCAAACAAAAGTCTAAGTACATGAAGGGGCTTCAAAAGAGGAACATTGGGAGCCACCACCTCGGAAGCCGTGGTTACGGCGGAAAGAGGTGGCCAAGGAGGACGCGGAAGCCGCAAGTCTGGGCATCCCAGACCCCTTGGCGGATTTGACCGTCCCGTAGGAGCGTGACGTCCTGAGGGCCCGGCACCGTTGGGACCCAATGAAGAAGGTTTACGAGACAACACCGGTCATTACGGAGTTCATGAGACTGCTGGTAATTTTAGTTTCTGATCAATTCGACTGCACATGTTAGTCATATTTGTAAACGATCCTTGTGCCTTTTGTAGAGAGAGCAGCACCGGATTGCGGCCGAAAGCGACTCGCCATCTGAGGCATTGGCGAGGCCCAAGTGGGACACTCCATTCAACCGGGCGTTGAACATATTGAAACAACAACCGGTGGATACTCGACCGTCGTATGGACGCGTGCACGGTGTCGAAGATGGCGCCACGTGGAAGAAGTACTACCGTGAGACCACAGAGGAGAAAAAGGAAAGACGGAGGTTAACTGAAGAAAGCATCGACAAGAAGCTTGAGATTGCGGTTGAGAAGAAATCATCTCAGACAGTCGCAACAGCGGTAGCTGCCGCAAAACAGGCGATTGCAGATATATCTACTTCCTTGGTGACGGGCGTTTACACTTGGACAAGGCAAAATCCAGAAAAAAATGCAGAGGACTTTCCCCTTGCTGACTTCTTGGGAGCACCTGCTCCCGCACCGGCTCCCGTACCTCCTCCCGCACCAGCTCCCGCACCGGCTCCCGCACCGGATGTGCTCGGTGGTGCCTCCTCTTTGGCTGAGCTCGACGCCCTCACGGTATCTGCCACACCGGCCCCCTTCAATATAAATGTATAATCTCCCGTTTTCGTTGCCTTTCGGATGTCTCATGTCGCAGACTTTTCTTTGCAGGTCGACGAAACCCCGTGCACCATATTGTACACCATCGACGAACAGAAGGTGGACGTGGGGAAGGGGACGATAATGGAGCCGAAGGAACCATTGTTCCACAGCCGGTCGATCCCCCCGAACATCTTCAAGGTTTCCGTGGCCAGTGTCAAACCGGGCCACGAGAATTTGCCTCCTCTAATACTAGTGGGGGATGATGACGAGACCCCACGGCGGCTTGGTGATTGTTGCAATGGGTGGGTCCTGTTGTGGCCAAAGAGTCTGCTTCGTCTGAAGGCGGCCGGGAGCACACCCACGAGCATGCAGCCTCAGCAAGGTATGAACATCAACACCCCACCTACCCAATTAGCGTCGGGTGTCGTGTTGGGTGATAGCGGACGGGGTAAGCAGGTGGCTCCTTAGGGTGAGGATGAGGATGAGGATAGCGGACGGGGTAAGCAGGTCGCCATGGATGAGGATGAGGATGACGATGGCGCTGAACAGTATGTCTATACTGGCGCCTCCTCAGGGTTTGAGCATCATGAGTCGGTGCCTGAATTATCGTCTCAACGTATTATTGACGACCATCCGGTGGTAAAGAAGTCTAGGAAGAGAGCGAGGAAAGGCACAAAAGCTGATTCTATGATCCAGCCGCCTCAGCAGCCTCGGCTTTAAGACCGTGTAGATATCCCCGATGCGGATAAATGGCATATCCCCGGTCGACCAATCCTACCTGAAACAGCGCTACGGGCCAGATTCGGCGATCTAAGGAGACTTCATGACGATGTGTTGCGGGTAGAGAGAGGCCTCATCGCCTCGAAAGATCCAGGATACCCACTCTACGTGGTTAATGTTCCGCGTCAAATGTCGTACGTCGACGGCTTCCCCGCGGATAAGTTCTTCCTCCGATTCGATTACATATTCGACATGTTTCACGTGAAGAAGCTGGATTTTACGTTTGTCCGCCTTTATGCCTTGCACATGAACTACATCATTTGGGTTGAGCAGATACGTTTTATCCGTGTCGCTAACCCGTACTACATGCACGAGGGCTTCTTGGGAGTCTGTGCACAGCATCATGAATACGCGAGGGATTACATCGTCAGTTTCATGCTCGCCAATAAGGACAAGGAGGCGATTCTCGTGCCTTATCATCCCGTGTAAGTCATCCGCACTGCTATCCTTCCTTCGATTTCAATAATTCATTTGCACAGTGCAGGCTAATTAATTTTAGGTGTACTTATTTTGCGCAGCGGCGGGTGCGCCGTCCTCATCATCCTCTACCCCCGATTCTCCCACGCTCTTTACTTAGACTCGTCGAAGAACATTCACAAAAAGGATTACACCGACATCAAAGATGTTCTCGACAATGCTATGTTTTACTACCAAGCAAGGGGTGGAGAGGTTAGGGACAAGAAGAGAAGGGGCGGCAGGCCCGCCTTCAGCCATAAGACCGACTTCTGCTGCATCCAGCAACCGAACGATTCTCTTAATGATGGATTCTATGTCCTACACCACATGCTGGAGTACAGACGGGATCACCAGAACCTTCACATGGCACCTAGATCTGGCGATGCCCATATTCTGCAATGGGCAAAGGACATAGGAGATATCGAGGATCATCGACTTCGAGCTGAGTTCTATAACATCTAGCGCGAACTTGCCCAAATCCTCATGAATGAGGTCATCGGAAAAACAGGGATATTCCATGCAGAAGGACAAATGTCGCGGGAAGACGTCCGAACATGGATAGCCTCTCAGCGTCTCGACATGAAGCCTTTCACTAAGCTCGATGACTATCTCCCTCACATGGATGGATGGCACGACATGATGGAGTGATTGTCGATATATGACGATGTGTCCGTTTAGTCCATACTTTCTTTTATGACAAAACTTTGAGTTATGCACGGTGAAACTTTATTTGTGATGTAATTAAACCGTCCTCCTCCTCGACTAGCGAAAATCACTCTAGTTAGGTCATTTTGCGTACGATGAACTTTGTTATTTATGCTTATGATATGTTGTTTCTATTTTTGCCAAGTCTGTCTCTTTCCGTTGCTCAACTATATATTTTGCATATCATCAACTCATGTGACGATGCAGGTGCATAGATCATAGATGGCGAAGAAGTGCTACGCCAGGAGTATATATACGACAAGTGGCCGGAGTGTCAGGCCCAGGTATTATCGGTTTTCGGTTTCCGAGCGACACGCAGTACTTAGTTTAGGTTCACGCTAATGCGAGAGAGGGATACAAACTCATGTACTCAAAGTGATAGCTATTCTCGCGTATATCATTGTTTAGATGGATGACGATGTATTTGCAAGTAACCCTGGGCATAGTTATTTTTTTTCCTTTTTTAATGTTTTTTATAGTTTATATTTTTCCTTTTTTATGTATTACTATTTCATATAGATTTTTAATGTTTTTTATAGTTATGTTTTTCCTTTTTTATGTTTTTTATGTATTATTATTTCATATTGATTTTTATTTTTTTAACTGCTTGGCCCTCTCCTCTCCCGGAACCACACAGAGGGGAGGGGAGGGGAGGCGCCGAACTCGAGCAGCTTCGTCCGCCGAAGCCGTGCCTGGTCGCTGGTCTGGGAGCGCCATGGCCGCCGCCTCGCGTGCTCGATCTGGTACCGGCGGCGGCGCCATCCGTGAGGGGGGCCACGCCCCGGAGACGCGTGTCGGGCGTTTGCAACCACCACAACACTCTCAGACTTGTGAGAAGCCGTGTACGCAAGATTGGCGGCATGCTAGCCCACGGAGGCCGTCCGCCATAGTCGTAGACATGCGAAGGGCTATCCGCGTAGAGGGAAGTGTTCGGATACTTCTCCATCACCAAAAATTATGAAAAATTACCATCGCTCCTATAGATCTAGCACTTTAACTTTCCACGGAAGGGCTTTATCAAGTGGACCTCTCCACCCGGTTTTGTCAGGTCAGCACAAAGGGACTCCTGGGAGCAACATTCGGGCCAAACCGACAGCTACATCCCCTCCGTGTAGACCCGACTCGTCCGTTTACCCCCTCCAGGTGCCGGCGGCGGCGCCGTTCATGAGGGGGGCCACACCCCGGAGACGCGTGCCGCCTCTTCGGACATGCCACAACACCACCCCGCATGGATGAGGGGCCAGTGCGACGCTCCGGTGGCATTGCTACCCCCCCCC
>NC_057798.1:772739191-772877004 GCF_018294505.1 Triticum aestivum | reverse complement strand
TACATCGTGGGCGCCAAATCACCTTCTCCCCGGGAAGCTCCCTTCTCCCGAGCCGCGAAACCTCAGCCCCACCTCCATGGCGCCCCCCACCGCACCAATTTCACAGCCGCCCTCCTCCCTAATGCCGGAGATGCTGTCCAATTGCCGTCGTGCACTGGGCCGTGTGCCTCTTACTCCGTGCTGCTGGTGCTGCCTCGACGACGGCCGTGTGAACTGTACCGGAGCCGATTCACCCCCGCCGTTGTTCACGGCGCTGGAGCGGCTCCAACTTCGGATCCATCCAGAGTCCTGGCGCTGCTTCCACATAGCCGTCGACCGTCGTGACATCGCTCTTTCCCTGCCGTCGGTCGCCACCGCAACCGCGCCAGCCTCACCGACTCGGCAGCTGGACCTGCCTACATCACCATGCCGCCAGATAGGTCGCACCCTCATCTGAAATCACTTTATTTAGGCGTCAGTTGTCGGAATTTTTATTCTGGGCCAATCGATTCCCAATGGGAAGCAGCACCCCTCGAGGCGGCGGAGCTCCTAGGCTGCCGGTTGGCTGGTGTCTAACGTAAGGGTGCGGGGCCGCAAGTTCGCCGTGGAAGCAGCGCTTAGATGGCTATCTTTTAGAGTTGCATGGGTTGAAGGTACTGCCGCCGCCGGATCTGGATGACGGGGAGTCTTTGTGGATTGGCCCGGGGGCGGCGCAACCACGGTAGTGTGGTGGAGCGGGGAGCGGGGTTTTGGACGGGGCCACGGACGGCGGAGGCAGGCTGCTCGGCCGTTGGTCGCTGGCTCTTCGGGGAAGATTCCGAACAGTGTCAGCCAGGAGGCACAAGACGGCCGTCAAGCCATCCGGCGTAGATCGGACAGTACCAAAATAAAATAAAATCGTGTGACCCCAATTTAGTCTTCAGTCAACAGACGTGTGACCACTCTCGTACCTTGCTGTTGATATCTTAGTGTATTTCTTCGGATCAAACAGATATGTCGTTCTTAACTTTATGCGTTATCTGCATCTTCAGACACACCGTCTTCCGACTCACCGCAGCTGCTCCAACAAGGGAAGCATACACCAGAAGGGAGCTATAGTCCCCACTCAACAGTTCCCTGCATCGAATGCGCGTGCCCGACATGGACAGCCACAACAACTGCAGGGCCATCGACAAGTCAGCGATGATGCTCACTCCTATGGATGGCATCCAGATAGGTTGTACCCTCATCTTACTTGTGTGCAACATTTATGGCTTTGTTATTCATCTAAGCACGGAAAATAGATCATCACATTTCACTGTATATTCATGCTGATCTCTTACGGGTCTTGTTCAGGAGTTCACACTGTTCCATAGTTCAGCTAAGATACTTGTTCTTTAGGTAACGCTGTTCCATAGTTATCATCCATCAACCAATGCTATCCCACAGGCTAGTGATTATATTATTATACCACTTCTAGTATTACCTATGTTGTTCTTTAATACTTTTGTGTGCCATCTAGTTAATCTCGAGTACAAACGATACATATTCTGTAGCTTTCATCTATGTTCTCCCTTTAGTTTATGAGACCTGTTGCTGCTAGTTAACCCCAGTCCTACTATTTATGTCATCTCCTACAGGCACTCATTTACATAAATCTAACTACTAGTTGTCTTCCATGCATGTCAGATATAATTGCACACACTGATATATCCACAAGAACCTCATGAAGCAATGTAAAGGCGAATAAACTTGATGTCAATGATACCCAATATGATAGAACATGTAAAGGCAGTTCTTCACCAGACATGCAGAAAGATGATGAATCCTCTTCACCCCAAAAGGTCCTTGCTCTAACTTGGCCTGTGATATGGGTACAACATGCATATAATGTCCTGGAGTGTATCTACTCTGTTGCAATGCCATGTGCTTAGCATGATGATCATGCATGTAAATATGTCATGCCTTCCTGTTTTTCAGTACCTATTCCATTCATATAACATGTTTTCAAATTCAAGTACTGTCATTCTACTCTATCGCAATGCCATCTGCTTAATTTGGACATCATGCTTCTGAATATCTTATGCATTGTTATTCATCAGTATGTACTTCATCTGTCTACCATACCATGTTTTTTTACATTGAAGTGATGTTCTAGTGCTCTGTTGCAATGCCATCTTATTTTCCCAATCATACATGTGGATGTTGCCTTGGTTATTTCTGTATGTATTCCGCTAGCATATAGTTTCACATTCAACTAGTTTTTTTTGCTGTGTTGTCCTGTCGTATCCCTATCTTACACCATACTCCCTTCGTCCGGATTACATGTTGCCGAAATGGATAAAAAAGGATGTATCTAGAACTAAAATACGCCTAGACGCATCCATTTTTTTCCGGATGGAGGGAATACATGTCAATATGTCATGCCTTTCTATTCTTCAGTACCTATTCCATCTCTCTGCTGTCGCATATCCTTGCATCATGAAATTTTATAGCATGATGTTCATATTTTCTACATGTTTCTTACCCATCTCTCTTTTAGAAAATAAGCTTAACAGATAGAAGAATTTCTGCAATGGTATCGTTTATGAGGAAAGATTCTTGCAGGAATTCTCTGTGCTCCAATGTAGATGTAAGTACCTGCTGTATATCACTATATTTTTATATCAACATGTATTTTGTTAATCAGCGTGAATCCAACCTTTATCTGATCTAAATTTAGTTGTAGCAAAATGTATGATTAAAGGCCACAATGTTGATTTTTGCAAGGAAAACTGCCTGATAGTTTTGCATCCTGAGCTGCATGAGTGTACTATCTCATATCAGTGGGTTTGAATACTTTGGTTCTGCAGTGGGGTTTTCAGTGTTTTTTTACTGTGTTGTCCTGTTGTATCCCTAGCTCTTACATCATACTCCCTCCGTCCGGATTAAATGTCGCAAAAATGGATAAAACTGGATGTATCTAGAACTGAAATACGCCTAGACCCGTCCATTTATTTCCGGATGGAGGGAATACATGTCAATATGTCATGCCTTTCTATTCTTCAGTACCTATTCCATCTCTGTTGTAGCATGTTTTATAACTGAATCACCATTCTTCTATATAAGGCATGCAAGGGGAAGACGGCTCTGTTAGAATCTGAAGGTTTACAAACCAGGTCTTTGCAAAAGATCCAAACGCCAGGAGATAATAAACCAACTCCATTTTTCATAGATACTAATCCAGCACAGAGAAACCCAACTCCCACTGATAATAAGAAGATTCCAGTGGCCAAAGAACTAGTCCGCTCCAGTCCAGCAAAAGAATGTCAACTCCATTCTAAGAAGCGTATGCGTATCCTCGCATCATGAAATTTTATAGCATTCTGATCATATTTTGTACATGTTTCTTACCCATCTCTCTTTTAGAAAATAAGGTTAAACGATAGAAGACTTCATCCATTGGGATCGTATTCGAGGAAAATATCTTGCGGGAATTCTCTGTGCTCCAATGCTGATGTAAGTACCTGTTGTATATCACTATATTTTTACATCAACATGTATTTTGTTAATCGGCGTGAATCTAACCTTTATCTGATCTAAAATTAGTTGTAGCAAAATGTTAAAGGCGCCAATGTTGATTTTTGTAAGGAAAACTGCGTGGTAGTTTTGCATACTGAGCTGCATGAATGTACTATCTCATATCACGCACATTACTGAATTGTAGTGCTTCTCTGGTTGCCAATTCATTCATTGTGTCAATGTTGCTTTCGTACTACCTTACCTGGCTGATGATAGCTATGCCATATTGTGTTAATTTGGTGTAGGCAACTTGCCCAAACGTTCGTTGTGTCAATGTTGCTTTCCTATTATCTGACTTGGCCAATGATAGCAATGCTAGTGTGTTAATTTTGTGCAGGCTGCTGAAGATAAGAAGAAAAACTCTGAAAACAGCAAGGCAACCCCATTGTTTCTTTCCAGTAAATCTAGGCCAGGTAATATGGCAATAACTCATGATTAATCTATTTGGTTCCTGTCCTAATTTATGTTATGATGCAGTGGTCGAGACACTCTCCACTATCAATAATACAAGCCTGCCAAAATCGCCATCTGAATCTGTTCAGTATCCTCTGTCTCGAATGCAATGGAAAAATGTATGTTTGTGAACCAATTAATGGCTGAAGCAATGATGGAAATGGTGGATGAATCAGAGGTGCAGAGTCGTGCGACACAACAACTGATCAATGTTTTCAGAGACAGTGTAGCAAAGCAGAAAGAACTTGCCCACATGCTTATGGGCGTCATCTGTGCTGAGGTTGCAGATTGTGACGTTGTAGATGGTTAGGTTCTGCTCATTTATTTGCACTAGCATCAATCTTTGATTGCCCAGTGGATGTAATTTCCTGTAATATATGCTGGATGTGCAACGTTATTCCCTGTATGCCGTACCTTTGCATGATCGGTTTTTGTCCTGTGCATAATTGCTTGTCTTAATGGTCTCAAATTATCTAATTTGGCCTAAATACATGTACGAACTTTAGTGGGCCCATTAAGTTAATGGGCCATTACTAGGCCGAAAGTTAATGGTCGGCCCTCTTACCTCCCGAGTCATTAACAGGCCGACATCGAAGCGCGCAACATGTGGCCCCAGTTTATTTCACGGGCCGTTAATAGGCTGTTACTAAGTTTGGGCTACATATGTCCCAACTATACTGTAGGCCTTTAGCAGGCCGAAAGAGACAGCGGGCTTGTACTGGACCATGAAGACCATGGGCCGCTAAGAGGCTGAAAGTCAGGTCGTATTGTAAATGTCCCAACTGTGTTGTGGGCCTTTAGCAGGCCGAAAGAGAAACCGGGCTAGTATTGGACCATGAAGGGCATGGACCATTAAAGGGCCAAAACTAAGGTCCGACTACAAATGGCCCAACTCATTTATGGTCCGTTAACAGGCCGAAAGTCACACAGGGCCAGGAATTGGCCCACCACTTAAATGGGTCACTAAAAGGCGCAAACTTAGGTCCGACTAAAAATGGCCCAACTGATTTATGGGCCGTCAATAGGCTGAAAGTGACACCGAGCCAGAAAATTGGCCCAACACTTAAATGGGCCGCTAAAAGGCCAAAACTCAGGTCCGACAACAAATGGCCCATCAGATTTATGGGCCGTCAACAGGCTGAAAGATACACCGGGCCGGAAACTAGCCCAACATTTAAATGGGTCGCTAAAAGGCCGAAAGATGTACATCCTGAAAATTGGCCCATCCATTAAACAGGCCGTTAACAGGCCGAAATCTCATCCAGCCGATATTGAGCCCAGATATATAGCGGGCTGTTAACAGGGTTGAACTGACGATGGGCTCCAATGGTGTCAAATCTTTATCGGGCCATTGACGGGCCGAATTGGCTCATCTCGTATGGGCCGTGGGCTTAAATGGATCTAACACAAGTAGGCCTTATATCGGTTGGCCTGCTAATTTTAACTGGGCCGACCTTTTCACAGGAATGGGGCTCTGTTGGTCCGTGCCACATGTCGACGTACCATAGGCGTCTTTCGTCCAATGAGTGGATGACATCTGTCCCAACGGTGAGCCGATATGTGTTTCCTCCAGCCAATGATGATTTTACACATGGAAAATCCCCATTGGTCGGGGCTGTTAACGGGTTATCGGATCCAAAACCCGACCCGATAGGTTAACGGCGTTCCGTTATGGTGGATGCTACGTGTCGGTCACCCTTGACGAAAGCACTTCTGTGACGCACGATTTATCGTCATGGAAGTGGACACTTCCATGATGATAATTTTGGTAATGTCATGGAACACTTCTACGACAACACCGGTATGACTATCTTGATTCTGTCATAAATTTGTCATGGATGTACATGCATGACAAAAAATGTGACCTACTGTGACAAACACGTATCATCACGGAAGTGTATTTTTTTTGTAGTGAATGGTGTTGCTAAGTTTGCTTCATTTAATTAGCTATAGACTCAAAATTGTCTTTTCACCTAGGTACACGCGCTTAGCACCATTTCTTCCTTGGGTCACCAAACTAGTCTCTCTCTTCTTAATTAACTTGCCACATCAGACTTTATGCCTATGTGGCAAGCTTAAGCACCTATAGGAGCAAGTAAGTACTAGTGCGCTTTACATGGCATTTTTGCATATGTGGAAGAAAGAGAGGCAAGGAAAAAGTGGAGAAGTGGGATCTCATGCAAGAGCCAGCCTCTACTACATGGTGGAGCATTGGGAGAGGCACCTGTATGGAGGTGGTCAGGAATCGGGAGACTCACGCCAGTCGTAGTGCCGCAGTTAAAATGATAATGGCAAGTCAAATCACGGGGCCCCACCTGTCCAGCAGTAACTCGCTGTCAAATCACACAGCCCTACGTTTGCAGCAGCCTACTCCCTCGTCTTCTCGCGTCTCTGTCGAACCGACTAGACAGAACTGCCCCGCGTACCGCGCAAGAAAAGCCCCACCCTCGACTTTTAAATACAACTACATCCGCTTAAGAATCCAATGATATACTTTTTGTGGCATAGTAACTCATATTTAGTTAGTCAAATGGATGACCTAGAACTACGTGCAAGCGCTATAAACCGAGACGCCTAAAAATAAAAAAACCGAGATGGAGAGGGTAGGTCAGCACGTATCTTTTTAGATCAATATAGTCGGGATTCACCAAGGAGCAAAACCAAGTGGTAGGCTGCTCCTGTCATGTTGGCGTAGCAACTCAAGCAGGGTCAGTCCGCACACGAAATGGCGACACACTTAACAGGACCCCTTTGGCCGACATGTGGCTCATCCACTGTCTTGTTCCACGTGCAATGCACCAAATTACAGTTCGGAGCAGCGGTTGGAATTGGAGGCACCCCGGTCGTAGCGACGCGGTAGTAGAAAATGAGCGATGAGGGGTCAAATCACAAACCCCACCTTTCCCGCATTAAGCTGGACGGACGAAGCAACCATCATTTCACTCTAGGGCGCAAGAGCATAAAGAAAAGAGAAAACAATGATGTGTGCGGCAGCTACCTAGGGCACCCTAGGGTAGGGGTCTCCACTACAGATCCTTTTTCTGAAAGCACCTCCACTACAAATCGGCCTCTCCCTCGTCCTCTTGAAGAAAACCGATGATGCAGTGTGGCGGTAGGGTTTGTAGGAGTACTACGGCGTGCGGGGCCATGTTGTAGTAAACGGGTTCGAGTCGATGCCTTAAATATGTGTGGGCCGCTTGGTTTTACGGGAACGAGGCAGCATTTTGGGTTCGGGGACCAGTGGAGATATAGTACGTACAAAAAATTGTGGATGTAGGTTCGACCGAAAGGCAATGATGCATGGGCCCTGCATTTTGATATACCCGGGGCCGCGTGAAATTTGCTACTCTACTCAAAACTAGTAAGGTACACATGTATTGAATGCATGAGATTTCGAAACCAAATTATGAATAAATACACACTATAGCATGTAAAGCTTTGAGTCATATATGCATGATGTAGATGTTCGTTTAGTTCTTATAGTTCATCTCATTCAAAATCAATTAGTTTTATAAAAATGTTAAGATTCATGGGGTTGTGCATTGTAAATCATAAAGTAAAAAACAAATAATGGCAATTCATTTAGAAAAAAATAATCAATTATGATACATAAGATTCTAGAACAAAGGAGAAGTGCTTGTGTTTTGAGGTTTGTGCATTATGCTTAAGTTCAACCATGGAGTCTTCTAAATTGTACATGTGGCAGATCTGGAGGAATGTTGATGATATCCAACGACCAGTAGTGCTCGGATTTGCCTATCTCTCCACTATCGGGTTAGCTTCATCTAGAGACCATCTTTCAAAGTTATTGGCACACTATATAGTTCTTGTGCCATAGTTGCATGTTTTGGAAAAAAGCTACTAGTGGGTTGTACTATCTATTTAGGAATAGAAGATGTATACATGGAAGTTGTAGGGAAAGAGATGACATGGATCATCTCAATTCCTATGAGTAGGGATTGGAAAAGAGATGTCATTTGGTTCACATCATAGGAACTTTTCTATTGAATCTAGAGATGACATGTATCTCAATTCCTATGAGGACGGATTAGAAAAGAGATGTAATTTGGTTCATATCATAGGAACTTTTCTATTGAATATACGCTAATGTTTATTTTCCTTTGAAATTAAGGGAGTACAGGAATCCATTCATATGAACCAAGTGGCTCTAAAGCTATAGAAATGATATCATGTTTATTTCCTTTGAAATGTGGAGTATATGGATCTATTCATGTGAACCAATTGGCTCTAAAGGAAAAATCCTATAAAAATCATATCATATAGAGCTCCTATGATATTCCTCGACACTAAAGGATGGTTGAAATTGTTGTGGGTGATACGATGGTCTTTCTTTGTAGACTCCTCACCCATCTTTATAGTTACCTCTCGAAGATGAATGAAATGATATATACATGGTATTCTACATGTGCAATTTGGTACACGAAAACTCGGTAAAAGTTTGCGAGGTTCAAATTTTCAATAAAGCTATATGAACTGCATTTCGGAACGGAGCGAGCATACGACGGTTGCTAACACTCACGTGGAAGATTTGTGTGTAGGAGGAGTGGTTGTTCTGTTAAATGACATGGCAAAAACTGACACTGTCGGATGCCGATCTAACGGTTCTTACGGCGTTCGTCAGGAAAAGGCTTGTGGCGAACGTTTGTCGGATAATGATTTACGGACACATGCATTGCATTGATACGTGCCCCCCTCTCTCTCACGCACACGCACCCTCACGAGTCACGACTCTCCCGAGTCCTCTCGCAGACTTGCACGTCGCACCCACCGTCTATCTGCAGGTAGACGTCACACACATATGTGCTTGTCACACCCTACCCTCAGAACTTCTAAAAAACAAAAGACGGCGCACACATTTTATTTTAGCTCACACGTCACACACTTATACTATTATTCTTGCGGCGAACATTCTTTGGGCATAGTATATTGTACTCTCACGAAGAGAAGCGATGCACGCACGCACTAGTTCTCTCACACCCTCTCGCGGGTACATGTAGGAGCGCAGTTTTTTGAAGCTGGTACAAGAAAATCACTCCACTATATATAAAAGCAGGAGCCTTAGCGCTTGCTTTACTAGGGTTCCTCTCATTCACTCTCTCATGCTCTCCAGATCTAAGCAAGACATAGGTGGCCACACTCTCTCTCTCTCTCAGCTCATGGCTGGTCACAAATCCGGCCGGACAACCTTGACCGGGGCAGGGGTGTAGGTGCATCGTTCACGCTGTCGTCAGCGGCGAGGGAGGATACCAACGGCTGCCCGCGCGTCCCGATCGGCGGCCGTATCGTTCTCTCCGAGAGAGCGCCGGCTCGGGAGGGCCTCCGACCCCTTCTTCCTCCCTGTGGTATTGTGGCCAAGATGCGGCCTCCCAACGCCGTCTTTGCCACATGCCGACGACCCTCAGGTATATATTCCTTCGAAACCTGCCTTGCTCTACTGCCCCAACTCTTCCCCCTTCGCGTGGATCCTTTTCTACTTCCGTCTGCTGTTCCAAAGCCACCTAGACTTCTATTATTAGAAGTAAAGCTAGTTCATACAGTCGACTCAAAGCGTTGGTTCAAATAGGGAAGAAAGTGGGAAAGTTGTAGCATGAATCTAGGACTTGGTTCTAAGAGTAAACGAGGGAAAGTAGTAATATCTGTCACTGTTTAAATAACCTTATTTCGTATTTGCACAAACAGGGATGTCTGTCTCCATATCGTTTCGGGATGTCTGTCTCCGTATCGTTTCTATCCGCGCAATCAAAAGCACACACCTCAGTTTTAGTACAACTGCGCAAAATGAGATGGATATCCCTCGTTGCCGTCGTCTAACCTCCCATCTTCAAGGTATCCCTACATTGGTAGTAACTAAGGTAGAATGACCAACGCAATCTAAAAGAAGCTGATTCGTACGTTTTACTTCTTGATTGCAGTGCAGGGACGAGCGAAAACAACTGCATCCTAGTCCGGAATGCACTTTCTACCAGTTCATCCATGGACCCAGGACTAGCTGGCACGGCTGCACGGCGGTTTTTTGGACAGGCGCGCGGACAAGAGGCATTGTGGTCTGCTTATTTCTGCAAATAGCGGTGCTTAAATTTAGTGGAATGCACAAGAATTTCACCTGGTCAGTACACTGCATGGTGCAGTTCAGCATTCCAGTTGCGACCACAATTGTAATTGGTTATTCTGGAATGAGAGAACCTAACCCTGGATGGTGGCAACAAGAAAAAACCAGAGTGAACTCCAGGAAATTTAAGCCTGCCGGGAGGCCCTTTTCTCATAGAAGCCTTGCTTGTTTTTTCCTGATTTGTAAACCTTCTCACAACTTTTCTTTTGCTATTAACTAGTATATGTTTGTTATGTTCTATGAATCATTAAGATGTATAAAATTGCTTAACTTATGCTTTTCAAGTTTTTTATGAAGACGAGTTTAATGTGAGTGTTCCACATGAGCGCTGGACTAGCGTGCGAACGTTTGGAATTTATTACATTGTGGCCTCAATTAACTGCATGAACCACTGTAACAAGATACATAGTTGCTTATATGTCAGTCAGCAGATTGTTGATTGTTAGCTGGTCGATAGCCTAGTGTTGAAGCGAGCTGAGCCAATGTGTCGTGTTTTGCACAACTGCTTACAAGTGGGGTAGCACCAACAGTGTTTACAAGTACTTATGTATACGTCAGCGCACGGTTCTCGAACGAGTGCTCTATTTCATCAAAACACACACTGCTCGTATGATAAATCGTGACAACTTATGTCTTACCATGCCATATTCATGAAAAAACTAGTGAGGACGCATCTGTTTTGGCAACAATTACGATGGTTCTCACATGATTCACGGGCACACAAAAGTAGCAGCAGTTCCCATAGACGGATTCAAACAGAGTACTAGCCCCAGAGGGGTCGATAACAGGCAAGGTTCGGATAATTTGACACAATCCAAACTACTATTAAACACTAGCTGGGGCAACTATTTCATGCCTCAATCTAATTTGGGCTGGACACAAGACGAACCTTGCCATGAACATCATCGAGGACGTCCCGTAGCAGCTCAATCATGTGAACCTTCATGAAGACAACCTTGTGGCCTTGCCACTGATAAACTTGTTTGTGGAGGCATGCCATGTCATCTTCCTGTGTAAGCTTGACAAGAACAGTATGCCTCACAAACGAAGGAGTAGCTTTGAACTTCTTGTGCTTTAGTACACCCTGGACAACACGCCTGACAACAGTGAGGCTGGAATACAACTCTTCATTGGTATAACCACAAATGGCTTCCAGGATCCAACAGCCTAAGAACTTTGTTTTCCCAGTGCGTATATTCAGGTCTCCGCCTCATAGCGAGTGACATGTACAACCACACAATCCTTGTCTGCATCAGGGCTCTAATTGAAACAGAAACAAAATCTGAATTACTTTTCAGTATAAGAAACACAAATTATTTAAACCACTATGTATAGCATGGCATCGAAGCTAATAAAATTTTGCATTATTAATCACCACATACTTCCTTTTCTAAAAAAATCACCACATACTTAGATGAAAAATCACAATCGAGATCGGCAAAGAAGGAAATCACCTTGGGCAGTTCAGCGGGGGGGGGGGGGGGACATCCTCGAAGGGGGAAACTGCTCCTGTAGTGCCACGGGGGCTGTAACCTCAAATGGGGCATTGACCATCTCAGTAGTGGCCATGAGCGTATCTGAGGTCTGCTCGGTGGTTGCCTCCATCTTCTTGGAGCTCTCTGTCTCGTGGGGATCAGCCTCCCGCGTCTGCTCCAATATCGACAGATCTTTGCCTGGTTCTCCTTGGTCCATCATGAAACTGACGAATACTAGGAGACCACTGAAAGGAAAACACAATCGCAATGACAATGAAACAAAAAAGAGAGTGAGGATCAGTTATTGCTTTGCAAAAGTTCTTTTTTTTTCTCTGAACGAAAATATACCAACATCACGGATCCGCTTACCTTCCCTTCGTTCAGAGAGAAGAACAGTGGCAGATGCGAGTGTTACCTTTCTTGAAGACGGTGAGGGAGAAGGGGATTCAGCGAAGAGTGAAATGATGGTTGCTTTGTTCATCAAACTTAGACCGTGGGGAGGTGGGGTTTTGTGATACGATGGCTCGTTACTGCCGTGCTACGACCGGGGTGACTCTTCGCCTGCATACTGCCTTCTAATTTGGTGGATGGCATTTAGGCCTGCGCGCTGCATGGCTCACATGTCGGTGAACAAAAATATAATGGCATTCAGTAGAGGGAGATGTTTCAATGACCTAGGAGGAGCCAGAAGCGGTAGAGTGTCTCCACTTTACTAGTAGTAATTGTTTTTCTGGGTAGGTGTAGAGTGTCTCCACTGTACTAGTAGTAATTGTTTCTCTAGGCCCAAGACAAAATAGCCCATCCACACTAGTAAATAGTAAAATCAATTCAAAAGCTCATATATTTACTGAATGGGGGGCGCTACCCACACCCAGCACACCACCCCCCCCCAAAAAACCTGGGTGCTCTTTTTCCTCCTCGCTCCCACCCACCTCACGTCAGCTCGCTCCACTCGTACCCCGAAATTCCTCACCTCACTCCTACAGAAAACCCAGCTCCCCTTCTTCCTCACTCCTACATAAAACCCCCAGCTCCCCGTCTTCTTCGCTCGCACTACAACTAGGCTCTTCATTCGTTACTCTGCTCAAATCCGTGAGCGCGACGCAACACCCTCGAGGAAAATGGAGTCGGCTGACCCCAGCACTAAGAAGATGAGGCTCCCACCAGCGGCGACGACTGTTGTAGATCCCGTACCCGGCAGCGCGGGGAGAAGCGGCGACCCCGCCCTCACTGGATCCCAGGAACCCGTAGAATCTCGGGTGCACCGCATCAGCGATCTCCCGGACGCCGTCCTTGGGGAGATCATCTCGCTTCTCCCCACCAAGGATTGCTGCCGCACCCAAGTCCTCTCAATTCGGTGGCGCCCTCTATGGCGCGCCGTGCCCCTTAATCTCGACTGTTGTCAGCTATCTCTTTTCAATGATTTTGAAATCCCCAGAGCCATCATCTCCTCCCACCAGGGCTCCATTCAAAGCCTCTGCATCCCGTCATGCTACCTGAGCAAGCATACCATGCCCTGCACGGTGGACGCCTAGCTAAAATCCCCTGGATTCATAGAACTACAGCTACTTGAGTTCTACTATTCCCCTGGAAATCACATACCACATACCGAATGCCATGAACTTGTGCCCTCGGCACCGATGTCCGTCTCGCGGTTTTCCTCCTCTCTCCACACCGCCACCTTTGTGTTGTGCTACCTACCAGACATTCTGGTACTAAACCTTAGACTCCCATTTCTCAAGAAACTTTCACTTGAGCGGGTTCGTATATCGGAGGCCTCATTGCACAGCATCATCCACTCCAGTTGCCCTGCGCTGGAGTGCTTGGTGCTTGTTTTCACAGTTAGAATTGGTTTTCTCCAAATAAAGTCGCCTAACCTTGTAAGAATTGGAATTTCTTTTGACGGAAGGCAGCTCATCATCCAAGATGCCCCTTCACTTCAAAGGTTGATCCTTAATTCTAGTTATTCACCGTTGCAAATAATCGTCCTCTCTGCGCCTAAACTGGAGACCTTGGGTGTAATACATGATCTCTGTGCTCATTTCAATATGGTGTTTGGCTCCACGGTTCTTCAGGTACTTTATATTATCATCTACACTTGTAACCATAAGCTGCATTTTAAATTTATGCGCATAATTTATATATCATCTTGGAGTACACATTTTGTACTAATATTATGTTCTGCTCAATGAAGAGTTTCTCCATGGATGGCCTATCAATGGTGCTGGATTCTGTCAAGATCTTATATATCCAAATGAATAGTTTTGATCTGAACAAGATTATTGGCTTGTTGCAATGCTTTCTATGTCTGGAGAAGTTGTATATAAAGGTGATAATTTCACGCACATTGGAAGCCCGCATATAGTGTACTAGAATTAACCGTTCAACTTTTGCTCTTTAGACACTCTTCTTTTAGACCTTAACTGTTTTCAATCTTCATGTCTATTTAGGCAACATGACGGGGTAAGAAAGTTATAACCAATCGGTGGATTCGTAAGCATCGGGATTTTCTCACTTCTCATGAGATTCGATTGAAGACAATAACGCAATAACGATATGTAGCCAACCGTGCAAACACAAGATTTGTCATATTCTTCCTGCTGAATGCGAGGTCACTATTGTCCATCAGGCTTAAGTTTATCAGTAGCATGGTTTTGACGGATGGGTATGTCGAAGAGCAAAAAAGGAGTTCCGGGTGGGCAAAAGAGCTTCTGAACGTGGTGGGCTTCTATTTACAACATATTGTGGTCATAATCCAGTAAATTTTACGACCCAGGATGTTCATTTTATGGACCTGACCGATCCATTTGACTGTGACTGCCGAAAACAGTGCTGGAGTTAGATGTCATTGCCCTTTTCAATCTGGGTTTTTTTGTAAACCTGATGAACAATTAACACTCGTGCTTTTGTACAGTTTGTAAGCTGGATTTAGATGTTCCTATCCTTTTCAACTCGGCCGTGACTGTCATATTTTCTTTGAAACAAGGCAAATGGCTTGCCATTCGTTTAATTTAGAGTGAAATATTGTAACAAATCCCAACCAAGGGAAATAACATCACTCTTGCCGGCTGCTTGAGCTCACTGTGCATTACAGAAGCCAAGTGATTAGCCCCCACTAGCACCCAGAAACTTATTTCGAACTAGCACATCAAATGGGCTGTAAATTTTCATAGGAAAGGTTGCATGACCATGACAGATTTGGATTCTGACATTTGGGACCCGCGATGAAATAGCCTATCCAAGGTGGTGTCGACTTACTAGCCAGTCAACAAATGATTCTACCTACCAGCCGTTGGATTGACATCCAACATCTTTCGTGTATCTTTATCTCTTGTCTTCTTCTTCCTCCAACCACCCAAACCAAACCACCCCGTCGGCTTCGCCTGCTCCCGCCTCCCATGGCTGGTTGCGCCTCCGCTGCCCTACCTTACGTACCCTCCAACGTTGGCCAGTCCCTCCCTCTATTACCCCACACGTCTTGTTATTCTCCTGCCATGTCAGCCCCAACACGCACCCGCGCCCGAACCAGTCAACCCTCATACTCCCCTCCGCCTGCAACTGTACCGACGCATCTTCAATGGCTCCTGTTCGTTCCGTCCGAGGCCTTGCCGTTGTCCTCCGCCTTGCGGCCTTGGTTCGCTCGCCGTGCGCGGTGTGCTGCCCTGTTGCGTTGTCAACATCGTCAACAACCGAGAGGAACAAGGAGGTGATTGTATGTGGAGAGGATGACAGTAGGGACCCACCAGCGTCATGGTAGTACGTAAGCAAGTGCTTCTATAGTTGGACCTCTGGGGCTCACGCCATTGTCAACGTAGTCAATAAACGAGAGAACTACACTACGAGCGGCTGACACCAGGGACCCAGCAAGTCACGCAATTTTTTTTGAGGAACAAGCAGTTGTTATTTATACTAGTTTTAGCGATGGATCAGGGTAACAATGGGGTTCTACGGGGGTTGTGGCCCATCTAGCCAGGGTTTTATTTATGTTTACCACATCATGAGCCCAGTTGTGTTTTTTTCTTGCTGAAAATGGCTAGCCCAGTTCTTTTTTTTTTCAAGAAATACCCAAACAAGGCCTACTTGCTTTATCGTCCATGCTGGGCTGCAAATCTTTCAAGACGAGGAGAGTTTCATTCGGTTTGCCCAGAAATGGGCTCTACATTTTTAAAACACATCAAATCGGGAATTAGTTTCAATTTTTTTCATTACAAGATCTTAAATTCCATTGATTTTTATGCGTGGACAATTATTTGGATTGTATATTTATATAAATTATTTTTCAAAATAATTTGAATGTGAATCTATATTTCTGGATTAAAAACAGTTGACCGCACCGAAATATGCAAAATTTCGTATACTTTTTAACTGTGGCCACAATATGGGGTGTAATGCTAACAAAAAGAAGATGGGCTCCAAAAAATTCTTAAGAATTAGCAAATGGGTTGTACATTATTAGAAATAATGGCAGATGGGTTGTATGCTGTTTTCCACAGATTTGAGGCTGACTTGTGCGCCTACTACAGGTTGACGCGTATGCTTTCATAAAAAAAGGTTGACACACACGCAATGCCCTGTCAACTTAGTCAACACACGAGAGCAGTGACTGTTGGATGTCCATCCAACGGCTATCGTGCTTCTTCAATCTCTGCTCTTCATGCTCCAGCCGCTCAAACGAGCGCCGGTGGGACTGCCTGCTCCCTCCTCCCGCGGCCGGCTATGCTGCCGCGCAGGCCTCACGGCCCCACCGTACTCTCATCGCTGGCCTAGCCATCCCTCTACTCACCCACACATGTTGTTATTCTCCGGCGATCGCAGGCGAACCAGTAAACCCTCGTCCTCCTCCGCGTGGGAAACAACTGTCGAGTATTCCCTGGCTCCGTGTCATTCCCTTCCTAGGCCTCGCCGTCGTCCACCGCCCTGGTGCACTCGGCGCGGCCTAGTCAACGTGGTCAATGAACGACATCCATCGGAAGTGGACTGTACGTGGAGAGGCTGACAGCTGGGTCCGCGGCCGCACGCAAGGAAATGCCTCCTTATTACACGCAAAATAATGATTCTTCCACCTGGCAGCTAGGACCCACAGGAAGGGCCTCTGTATTTCGTGAAAAAACATTCCCCCCGCTGACAGGTCGGACCCACCAGCTATATCTTCACACGCAAGGAAGTGCCTCCTTATTACGCCCAAAAAAATGAATACCCCCTGCTAGCTGGGACCCACCATATTGTTGGGCGGACTTGTGGGCCTACTAAGTTGACGGGGACGGAGGGCTTTGTCAACTTAGTCAATACTCCAGTGACCGTATGATGTCCATCCAATGGCCATAGTGCTTCTTCAACCTCTGGTCTTCTTGCTCCAGCCGCCCAAAGCAGCGCCGGTCATGCCGCCTGCTCCTGCCTCCCGTGGCCGGCTGTGCTACCACGGATGCCTCACCGCCCCCATACTACTCCCACCACTGGCCAGGCCATCCCTCCACTCACCCACACCCCCTGTTATTCTGCGGCGACGGCAGCCTCACACCGCGGCTGAACCAGTGAACCCCCGTACTCCTCTCCGCCTGGGCATCCACTGCCGCGTCTTGCCCGGCTCCACGTCGTCCCCTTCCTAGGCCTTGCCGTTGTCCACCGCCGTGGTGCTCGCGGTGCGGCGTGGTCAACCACCGACTTCCATCGGAAGAGTACTGTACGCGGAGAGGCTGACAGCTGGGTCCACGGTAGCCGCAAGGAAGTGCCTCCTTATTACATGGAAAATAATTATTCCTCCACTTGACAGCGGGGACCCACCGGACGGGCCACCAGTATTTTGCGAAAAAAATCATTTCCCCCTGACTGCTGGGACCCACCGGACGAGCCACCGTATTTCGCGAAAAATCGTTCCCCTCGCTGTCAGCTCGGACCCACCGGAAGTGCCTCCTTATTACGCACAAAAAAATGAATACTCCCCCGGCTCGCTGGGACCCACCTTGGTGGGAGGCTGACTTGTGGGCCTACTAAGTTGACGGAGACGAAGGGCTTTGTTAACTTAGTCAATATGAACGATTCTAGCTCCAGTGACCATACGATGTCCATCCAACGGCCGTAGTGCTTCTTCAACCTCTGGTCTTCTTGCTCCAGCCGCCAAAAGCAGCACCAATCGTGCCGCATGCTCCTGCCTCCCGTGGTCGGCTGTGCTGCCACAGAGGCCTCACCGCCCCCTACTATTCCCACCGCTGGCCAGGCCCTGCAGCGACGGCAGCCTCACACCGCAGCCGAACCAGTGAACCCTCGTACTACTCTCCGTGCGGGCTTCCACTACCGCGTCTTCCCCGGCTCCACGTCGTCCCCTTCCTAGGCCTCCTCGTCGTCCACCGCCGTGGTGCTCTCTGTGCGGCATGGTCAACGTGGTCAAGGAACGACTTCCATTGGAAGAGTACTGTATGTGGAGAGGCTGACAGCTGGGTCCACGGCCACAGCCCAGTTTTTTTGTGATTTGCCAAGTAAGTCGCTTTGTCATGCCTGTTGGGCTGCAAATCTTTCAAGATGAGGAGAGCTTTCATTCGGTTGGCCAAGAAAATGGCCCATCAGTAATGAGAAATGGGCTGTACATTTTTAAAACACATCAAACCGGCAATTAGTTTCAAATATATTTTTTTTATTTCAAGATTTTAAATTACATTAATTTTTATGCGTGGAGAATTTGTTGGATTTTATATTGATTTTTAAATCAGTTTGAATGTGAGTCGGAATTTCGGGATTAAAAACAGTTCGGACCGCACCGAAATATGCAAAATTTCGTATAATTTTTTAACCGTGGCCACAATATGGGCTGTAATGTTAACAAAAAGAATATGGGCGCCAAAAAACCTTAAAAAATAGCAAATGGGCTGTAAATTATTAGAAATAATGGCAGATGGGTTGTATGCTGTTTTCCACAGATTTGAGGCTTTCCTAAAAAAAGGTTGACGCACAAACAGTGACTGTTGGATGTCCATCCAACGGCCGTCGTGCTTCTTCAATCTCTGCTCTTCCTGCTCCAGCCGCTCAAACAAGCGCCGGCGGGACTGCCTGCTCCCTCCTCCCCGCGGCCGGCTGTGCTGCTACGCAGGCCTCACCGCCCCACCATACTCCCATCGCTGGCCTAGCCATCCCTCTACTCACCCACACCTGATGTTATTCTCTGCCGACGGTAGACGAACCAGTAAACCCTCGAACAGTCGTACTCCCCTCCGCGTGGGAAACAACTGCCGAGTCTTCCCTGCCTCCGTGTCATCCCCTTCCTAGGCCTCGCCATCGTCCGCCGCCGTGGTGCTCTCGGCGCGGCGTGGTCAATGTGGTCAACGACCGACTTCCATCGGAAGACTACTGTGTGTGGAGACGCTGACAGCTGGGTCCACGGCCGCAGCAAGGAAGTGCCTTCTTATTACGGTAAAATAATTATTCCTCCACCTGACAGCGGGGACCCCCCGCACGGGCCACCATATTTCGTGAAAAAAACGTTTCCCCCCTGACTGTTGGGACCCACCACCTTCGCACGCAAGGAAGTGCGTCCGGGCAAAAAAACGTTCGCCCCCCTGAATGTTGGGACCCACCAGCTACATCTTCGCACGCAAGGAAGTGCGTCCGAGCAAACAAAAACGATTCGCCCCCCTGACTGCTGGGAGCCACCAGCTACATCTTCGCAGGCATGGAAGTTCTTGACAGTCGGGACCCACCTAGTCGAAGCATACTGAAAGTGCGTTATATCGACTAGAGGGGGGGGTGAATAGGCGATTTTTATGAATTCTTCACTGAGGAATTTGCCGGTGAGGAAATTCCTTAGCGAGGAACTACTTGCAGCGGAATAAGTACTCATAAGTAAGCATGACAGAATACACACATAGTCATTATGATGAAATGAAGACAAACACAGAGTACAGAAAGTGTAGACACAGGATAACACAAGATGAAGACAAACAGACTGAAGAAATTGAACTGAGGAAATTGAGAAAGTCTTCAGTCAAAGTCTTCAAACACAGATATGAACAATCACTCAACACAGTAATGTGGAAATGAAAGAGTTGACGAAATAGAACCAGTAAGGTTGGTGAAGACAACGATTTGGTAGACGAGTTCCAACTGCTGTCCCAGTTGTACGTTTGGTTGGAGCGGCTGAGTATTTAAACTCGAGGACACACAGTCCCGGACACCCAGTCGCTGAGCACGCAGCTCAGGACACCAAGTCCTCACCGTATTCTCCTTGAACTAAGGTCACAAAGACCTCATCCAATCACTCGTGGTAAGTCTTCAGGCGACTTCCAAACCTTCACAGACTTCAGTCACTCAGCGATCCACAATTCCTCTTGGATGCTCTAGACCATGACGCCTAACCGTCTGGAAGAAGCACAGTCTTCAAAGGTAACAAGCGTCGGATCCACATAGGATCAATCTCTTCAGTGATGCTCAATCACTTTGGGTTTGTAGGTGTTTGGGGTTTGGGATTTTCCTCACTCGATGATTTTTGCTCAAAGTCCTCGGTGGATGGGTTGCTCTCAAATGACAAGTGTCAATTTCTCTCGGAGCAGCCAACCCGCTAGTGGTTGTAGGGGGGCGGCTATTTATAGCCTAGGGAGCAGTCCGACATGATAAGACATAAATGCCCTTCAATGATAATGACCGTTAGGTGGATACGATATTTTGGGACAGCTGGCGCGCAGCACAGCAACGGTCGGAAATTTGACTCTCAAATTCCTCAGGGCTATTATGTTCCTCACTGTGTAGGCAATCCGCACTGGCGAATTCCTAACTCCTCAGTCAGAACAAATTCCTCAGCGACCAGAAGAACTTCGTCTCTGTCACTAAAGAAATTTGACAGAACTGTATGAGATTTCAAATGGCTTCACTCGAAGGGATTGGTAGGTGTAGGATTTTGAGTTGAGCATCACATGGAAATTTTTCCTTAGTATGTCCTCGACCCCCTTTAACAGTACGGTATTTACTATGACTCAAGAAAGAGAAAAACAAAACTATGAAAACGAAAGTCTTCAAGCTTCATATTCCTTGCATGATTATCAAGTCTTCACGGACACACCAATTTCTTCACTTTCAAAGTCTTCATGAAAGTCTTCAGGAATACCAAAATCTTCAGTCGAAGATATTCATTTTTAGGGGTCGACTTTCTCTGTAAATATCAAACTCCTCATAGACTTATAGACCTGTGTACACTCATAAACACATTAGTACCTTAACCTATAAGTCTTCAATACCCCAAAATCACTAAGGGGCACTAGATGCACTTACAATATCCCCCTTTTTGGTGATTGATGACAATATAGGTTAAGTTTTCAACGGGGATAAACATATGAATTGTAAGTACTGATATTGAGGAATTTGATTGGAAGATATAGAAGAACTCCCCCTGAAGATGTGCATAGTGAGGAACCTGCTTTTGAAGCAATGCACACTTGAAGAGTTGAATCATGGAGATTTCCCCCTATATCTTGTAATTCATGCATGCATTTGACATATAATATGAAGAATTAGAAATGCATGATGAAATATGGTGCCTGAAGAGATTCAACATGCAAGCAATAATATTAACGAGAAACAAGCATACAGAATCAGAGCACAGTGCATCAAAAGTATCAGAGCACCATCGGGTTTAAGATTACAACTCGATCCAATAAAAGTTTCAGAAGAGCGAGAGTTGTAACTTAGCAAAACAAACGCCCATATAATAGACCCGCTTGAAGACTAACTCAGATTTCTCCCCCTTTGTCATCGAATGACCAAAAGGATCAAAACTGAGGACTAACGCCCCTGAAGAATATCAAGTTGATGAAGGAGCGCCAGCGTTGTCGGGGTCGGTTGTCGTAGTAGGGCCTGCCACAGTGTCGTCGAAGTCTTCATTTTCATCAGTGTCACGCGATGAAGAATAGGAGCTGGCCACCAAGGAAGGAACCTTGACCTTCTTGAATTTCTTCGGTGGAGGTGCAGCCGAGTCAAATTCTTCCTTGAGACCCATACTCTTCAGATCTTCTACGCTGTAGATATGAGATAGAACAGCCCAGGTACGGTAGAAGGTTTCATGGAGGTAGTATTGGTTTTTCTTCACTGCATTTGTGTGTTGAGGTCATGTTGTAAAGAATTGAACCAAACTGACGCTTGACCCATTTATGATTGCGATCAACTTTCTGATGAAGACCGAGGAGTAGCTCACGATCAGTCATCACCCTGGGTACTGTGGCTTGTTGAATTTGCTTGGCAGAGGTGTTGGCGGCAGAGTCATGTGTGGCAGAGTTACCATTGGTGGAGTAGGATGCAGCCTTGCGAAATTGACCATCCAATGGACGAATGCCTTCATCTATCACAACAGTTGCCTTGCCTTTGTCATCAGCTGAGGAAAATGTCCATTTGAGGACTTCAATTGGAGGCAAGAAGATGCCATGGTTAAGAGTATCAGCCTTGTAATTGAGTGAAGACCTTGTCCTGATGAACCTCATAATCCATGGTGCATAAGGCTTCAGCTCAAAAGGTGACAAAGCAATATTTGCCAGAGTCCTCATGAAGAAATCATGGAAGTTGACGGGAACGCCATGAATGATATTGAAAAGCATATTCTTCATGATGCCAACGACTTCTTCATCATTTGAGTCGTGGCCTTTGATAGGACTCATTGTCTTTGTCAGAATGCGATAGACAGTCCGAGGCACATACAGTAATTCCTTGACGAGGAATTTGGTTCATGGGGCCTGCCCTGGCTTCAAAGGCTTCATCAGCACTTGCATGTAATGATTTGTAAGCTCAGGTTCATTGTAGACGCAACGAGCACCATCAAGGGGAGGACTGAGTGGGAGGGCACGAAGCAATTGAGTTGCTGGTGCCTTGTAGTGAGTATTTTCTGACATCCAGTCCAGCACCCAAGAGTTCACAACTGCCGAATTTCCTGTGATGTGCAGCGTCGCATAGAATTGAAGAATGAGTTCTTCATTCCAATCACAGATGTCAGTGCATAAATTCAGCAAACCAGCATCGTGAAGAACACTGAGGACTGGCTCGAAGCACGGCAGAGATTCCATGTCCACGTGAGGAATGTGTGCATGATCAAAGACTTTGTCTTTGTCAAATAGCACCGAGGAATAAAAGTTGGCTTGACTAGCAGTCCAGAAACGCCTCTTCCTTATGCGAGCAGAAGCATAGGGATTGTAGCCAGTGAAGAACACATGCTCGTTGAAGAAATCTGCAGCCTTGAACTTTTGCTTCTTTGAGAATGGATCCTTTGGCCTGGGCACAGGAGTGTCAGTGAGTTGCATCACAACCTCAGGAATCGCAATCTCCGGTTCTTCAGGCTGAGGAATTTCTGGTTCCTCTTCAGTGGCAGTCTGCGTGTTCAAAGTAACAGCAGCAGCAGTTTCTTCAGCACTAGTGGCTAGAATTTCTTCATGCACAGACGAGGTAGGATGAGTTTCTTTAGAGCCTATTTGAACGGTTGGTGCAGGGGACTGAGGTATTTGTTGTATTGGGGTGAAGAGTGGAGAATTGGGATGCAGACTTTCCCAAAAGTCATCATTCATCACAGGCGTAGCGCATCCAATATCCACGTCTTCATCTTCAATTTCTTCAACGCCAGCCTCTTCAGCTATGAACTGAGGCATTAGCGAGGAAGCAACAGGCGTTGAAGGGATCGCATCCACTTCAGTTTCTTCATCAATCTGCTCTGACGAAGCAGCAGAATGATTATCTTCATCAGATCCGCTAGGGATCACATATTCTTCACCAAAAGGAACAAGGTCCTTTGATGGCATGGAGGAAATTGGAACAGCATCAATTGGATTCTCAAGTGAGATGGTCTTAGTCTTCATTTTCTTCGAAGCTGAAGAATCTGAAGCAGATGATGCTTTCCTTTTCTTACTGCAGCTCTCTCTGCAGCCTTGGTCTTCCTCACATCTGATGCAGATGGAAGGGTAGGAGTTGGTGTAGGCGCAGGAGGAGCTGAGGAATCTGTTTGAATTTCCTCAGGTGCAACTGATGCAGTTGCCCTGACTTCTTCATTTTCTTCGGGCGCACCACTAGTGGATGCCCTAGAAATGTCTTCAGCGGCTGGAATGGAGTCATCAGCACTGGAACTAGCATTTTCATCAGCAGCTTGAAAGTCATCAGCGGTGCTGGCATGTTCTTCAGTTTGCTGAGTAGAAGCTTCAGCTTGATGAATTTCTTGTTGCGATGGGGCTGCAACATTGGTGAACTTCTTAGTCAGTTTAACGAACCTGACTTTGGCTCCTTGCCAATCAGCATAATAAGCATTGAAATCATCGTTGAGGGCTTTGATTTTAGATTGGATCTTGAGGAGTTCATCATTTGTCATTTTGACAACATTGTTCCTCAGGAACTTCTCTTTCCTGAACCGAGCCTTCTTGATTTGTCTGGCCTTCTCAAATTTCCATTTCTCTTCAGTGATGAAATGGGTCAGCATGTGACTTTGGCCAGGAGTCAAGTGAAAATCAGGCATATGAGTGTTTGGGTCCTTGTGCCAGAGATCAATGTAGTCGAGGATCGCCTTTGGATCCAAAAGCAGTGGCACATTTGTTCCTTTGGCTCTAGCGGCCCTTTCTTGCCTGTCTCTGATGATTTCTGCAAGTTCATCAGCAGCAGCATCATCGTCAGATGGCACTTGGAAGGCAACCTGTTTCTTCTTCGGACTAGGCCGAGGACCTCGTCCAGCAGTTGCCTTGGTCTTCAGCAGAGTGGGGCCTGATGAAGAATTTGGTGCAACTGAGGAACTCGCTGAGACACCAGAGGCAATAGAGATGCCTGCAGTCCTTTGGCATGTGGCCAAATGTACAGGTGTTGAGGACTTTGCCGGAGCAACTGAGGACTTTGGGGGAGGAGCTGAGGACTTTGGAGGAGCAGGAGTAGCATGAGGAGCTGGCCGTGAGGGCTTTGAAGAATCTGGCCATGAGGGCAGCTGAGGAACTTGGCCGTGAGGGCACAGTTGGTGAAGCACTTGGCTTGTGAGCGGGCTTCTTTGCCATAGATTTTCTAGGCCTGACAGAGGCCTCAGTGGCAGCAGCAGTAGCAGAGTCTTCACTGAATTTCCTCACTACTTCTTTGGCTTGTCTTGCCAACTTGGCTTGGCGTTTGGCCCATTCTTCAGGGAAATCCTCACCATGCTTGATGCTGGTGGGGTCAGCTTTTTGGCCAGGTGCCAATGGAGCTCTTGGGCATGGAGGATTTAGTGTGAATTTCTTCATATACTTTGGAGTTACATATCTGTACTCCCTCCATTCTCTTGCCCATCTCCTTTCAATCCTCTGTATGCGCACCTTGCGCTGATTTTTGTTCTCCTTTCCGAACATAGCCTCATCAGGTGTGCAATAGTCATCATAGATGTCCTTCGGTATTTCAAATGCGGTCATGACCTCAGGCTTCTTTCCTCCTTTCTATGGTTTCTTACTGTCTGCCATATTCTTCAGTTGAGGAATTTGAACAATTGAATTCTCTGAAGAAGTATGCAACGTTTCTTCGAGGAACGCTGCAAATGAGTTAAGTTGATGAGAACCTAGTGATTCAGCAACGGACATGAGTACCTGTGAACAGAGTATAGTTGCGAGGAATTTGAAGAGGTCATATGCGTTCTCAGCAGGGGTTTTAAAAAGAACAAGTTTGAGGAATTTGACCAGATGAGTCTTGAAGAATTTCACTAAGCGTTCTTTGTCTTAGGTTCCAGAGTTGTATAGATTGAGGATCCACACAATTGTGGAATCTTGAAGAAAAATGATGCTTAGAGAAACGAATCAAGAGCAGATGACTAGTGAGGTGTTTTGTGTGTGAGGATTTGAAGAATAAAACACCTTTGAAGATTTTGTAGAGAAAATTTGAATCAAAGAGGGCAGTAAAAGTAACTTTTAATTACCCTTGATGAAGAACACGACGAACTGAGAAGTGTAGATTTGAAGCTCGTCAGTTCAAATCTTCCACGCCCTAACTTGGCGGAGGAAAACAACTATGGCGGCGGTGGAGTGAAGATTTCCGCGGCCGGCGCGAGTACGACGGCGACGAGGTTGAGGTAGTGAAGCTCTTCCTCACCGGCGACAATGGAGTAGCGGCGGCGCTAGGGTTTGAGAAGCTCGAGCGAGAGAGAGCGGTCGAGCGGAGTAAAGGAAGTGAAGAAGGGGTGAGGGGGTATTTATAGTCATAGTGAAAAACTGTTCGCCCGAAGATTTAGGCCGAACGTGCCCCTGGCCCTTCTCATTTGCTTGACAAGTGTCACCCACGTACTGAAGGTGGAGATCGTGTTAGATCGTGGGTGAATAGATAAGTCTATCATGGGATACGGGGCGGTTTGAGCGGCAAAAACCGAAAATTTGGATAGGATTAGTTTTAAAGTTCCGTTCGCAATTTCTTCAGCTGACAGGATACAGTGAAGATTTTGAACGAGTTTCAAATAGAATGCACATGAAGAATTTGTGAATAGATTGGGTTGAGTATAGCATAGAGGGGGAAGGGTCCGATCACATTCACTTAGCAGAAAATGCAACTTGAAGAAATAGCCATAAGTGAATGTTGTAGAGGACACAACTGATATATATATATATATATATATATATATATATATATATATATATAGCAAATGAAGAAAAACGACGGGAAACAGTGAAGATTTTGAAAAGTTGAAGAATTTGAACAACTCAGGAATTTCAACATTGAGGGAAAACTCAAATTGAAGATTCTCAACTTTTTGTGGTGGCGTGACCCACCGTATAAGAATGATGATTTCAGACACCGCATACAATTGTCGTAGGGTTCTGAGAATCAAATTCTTCATTAATTTCTTCACACTTAGAGTGTTATTCTTCATTGATTGAAGAAAAACGTTTCTTCATGTGTTGCACATCTAAGTCATCAATTTTGCATGAGTGTCAGGATGTGTGTCCTTTTCAAAGAACATTCGAAGATTCTAAGATATTTAGCTCACACCGCAACTTGCTAAATCTCTTCTCATCCAAGGGCTTTGTGAAGATATCGGCTAGTTGTTCTTCAGTCTTCACATGCTCAATAGAAATGTCGCCCTTCAACACATGATCATGAAGAAAATGATGACGAATCTGAATGTGCTTTGTCTTCGAGTGCTGAGTTGGGTTGTGAGCAATCTTTATGGCACTCTCATTGTCACAATAGAGAGGCACATTATTCATGTTGATGCCGTAGTCCTTGAGAGTTTGCTTCATCCACAGCAATTGAGCACAGCAAGAACCAGCAGCAATGTACTCAGCTTCAGCAGTAGACAGTGATACACAGTTCTGTTTCTTCGAGGACCAACAGACCAAGGATCATCCGAGGAAATGACAAGTACCAGATATTGACTTGCGGTCCACATGATCACCAGCATAGTCAGAGTCAGAATATTCCATGAGATCAAATGTAGAGGCCTTGGGGTACCATAGTCCTAGTGTTGGTGTGTGAGCTAGATATCGAAGAATATGCTTCACAGCCTTATGGTGTGATTCCTTCGGTGTAGCTTGAAATCGGGCACACATCCAAACCCTAAGCATTATATCTGGCCTAGATGCACATAAGTATAATAAAGAACCAATCATGGAGCGGTATACCTTGTGATCGAAGTCAATACCATTTTCATCAGTGCATAGATGGCCATTTGTGGGCATAGGAATTTTGATGCCTTTGCAATCTTGCATGCCGAATTTCCTCAGAACATCCTTGAGGTATTTCTCCTGAGATATGAATATGCCATTGTGCTATTGACGAATTTGAAGACCTAAGAAGAATTTCAACTCTCCCATCATAGACATTTGATATTCTGCACTCATCATATAGGCAAATTCATCACTATAACATTGGTCAGTACAGCCAAAGATAATATCATCAACGTATATTTGGCACACAAACAGTTCACCATCATAAGATTTAGTAAAGAGAGTAGGGTCGAGTGAACCGGGTGTGAAGCCATTCTTCATGAAGAATTCCTTCAAAGTATCATACCACGCCCGAGGGGCCTGCTTGAGGCCATAGAGGGCCTTGTTGAGTGTGAAGACTTTGTCAGGATTCTTTGGATCTTCAAAACCTGGGGGTTGAGCAACATATACTTCTTCCTCAAACTTACCATTGAGGAATGCACTTTTCACATCCATTTGATATAAAGTGATATTATGATGGTTAGTGTCGGTGTCAAAACCGGCGATCTCGGGTAGGGGGTCCCGAACTGTGCGTCTAGGCGGATGGTAACAGGAGACAAGGGACACAATGTTTTACCCAGGTTCGGGCCCTCTTGATGGAGGTAAAACCCTACGTCTTGCTTGATTAATATTGATGATGTGTGTTACAAGAGTGGATCTACCATGAGATCAAGGAGGCTAAACCCTAGAAGCTAGCCTATGGTATGATTGTTGTTCGTCCTATGGACTAAAGCCATCCGGTTTATATAGACACCGGAGAGGTCTAGGGTTACACAAAGTCGGTTACAATGGTAGGAGATCTACATATCCGTATCGCCAAGCTTGCCTTCCACACCAAGGAAAGTCCCATCCGGACACGGGACGAAGTCTTCAATCTTGTATCTTCATAGTCTTGGAGTCCGGACGATCATGATAGTTCGGCTATCCGGACACCCCCTAGTCCGGAACTCCCTCAGTAGCCCCTGAACCAGGCTTCAATGACGACGAGTCCGGCGCGCATGTTGTCTTCGGCATTGCAAGCCGGGTTCTTCCTCCAAATAATTTATAGAAGATTGTGAACATTAGGATAGTGTCCGGCTCTGCAAAGATAAATTCCACGTACCACCGTAGAGAGAATAATATGACACAAGTTCAATCTGCTGATGTATTTTGTGGCGTGACGTCACACCACTACCAAGCCTTTACTCGAATTGTTTTTATTGTTCCACCTCAGCGCGTTTAGCGAAGCGGTTTCCTTGGCACGTCTTGTCGAAGCAGAGATCGTGTTCCCCTTATTCCGGGATTCCCATCAATACGGACGTGGGTAACCCAACCACGCCTATTGCCACGCCCCCTCCATCGAAGGCGGGTTCCAAACAGTCATGGGGACGACTCTTAGTATTCTTCCTCTTTATAATGAGACCAAGGCCCGTTCTTTTCCTTCAATCCTCTATCGAATCCACCCCTCGCCCCGAGTTCCAACACCCAGGGCTCCAGATTCGGGTACCTTCGATCTTCGACAATGTCCGGCCCCGACCTACGAGGCCGGTGGATTCCCTCCTCCGTCACGGAAGAGGACGTGCTAAAGCTAAGAGACGCCAGGTACTTAACCTACGAGATTTCGCATAGGCTGCCCGCCCGAGGGCAAGTTATTCCTACTCCCGAGCTTGGCGAGAGCGTAGTGTTCGTGTCTCACCTCCGTCGGGGTTTAGGCTTCCCGACGGATCCCTTCGTGAGGGGGCTCATGTTTTATTATGGGCTGGAATTCCACGACTTGGCTCCGGAGTCCATCCTCCACATCTCATCATTCATTGTCGTCTGCGAAGCCTTCCTCCGCACTACCCCTCACTTCGGCTTGTGGCTCAAAACCTTCAACGTGGAGCCGAAGATGATTGAGGGGCGTCAGGCAGAGTGTGGCGGGGCGGTTATAAGCAAGAGGGCCGATGCTCCATGGCCCGAGGGCTCTTTTCAGGAGGAGCTCGGCTTGTGGCAACAGGAGTGGTTCTATATCACCGCTCCCAAGGGCAGCAGGCAGAGGCCGCCGCGCGTCTTCCGCTCGGGCCCTCCACCTCGGCTGATGTCATGGGTCAACAAAGGGCTTAGCTGGGGCCGTCAAAGGACGTACCCCAATTCCAGGGCCGGATTCGAGACCTCCAAGAGAGGGAGATCAATCTGGTCGTAGTGATGCAGGTTATGCTGGTCCGGCGTCTTCTGCCCTGCAAACGCCGCCCCCTCCGCCTGTGGGAATTCAATCCAGAGGGGCCATGAGCTCTCCAACACTTCATGGGTACGACACCCGTGGGATGTACGAATTGTTCTTCGGATCACAAGAAGTGTGTCCGGAATTGACCGAGGATGCCGGCCTAAGCTGCAATCGCCCGGATGCTCAGGTAAGTAGCCCTGTGCCCGGACATACTGTTTGTCTACATATTCTTGGACTTGCCTTTTAACTAGTCGTCCTTTGAACAGGAGTGGATAGCACAAGCAAAACTAATACGGTGTCCAGCCCCCCTCCCGGAGATCGCGCCAGATTCGATGCTGGTCAAGATGCTGGAGGTTGCACCTCCAGAGGAGGGCGAAGGGGAAAACAGAGAAACTACCGCCTCTATTAAGGAGGCTTTCGAGAAAGGGGGGATCGAGAATCCCTCCTTCCAGGGGGAGAAGAGGACCGCTTCCGAAAATCCGGAGGCTAAGGCCCTAAAGCGGGGGAAGAAATCTTCACCCGAGGGTCCTACACCAGGGGAAACCCTGGCCGCACTATCTCCCCTAAGGAATCAGCCCTCCAGCGAGCTGTAAGTAGAAGAAGGGGAGCCTTGTAATAAGAGACATCCCTATTTTTGCTTCTGAGGATAACCGAAGTTTTCATCTTGTAGTCCGGATCTCCGTCCTTCTTAGCAGAGCTCGTTTTCGGGGGACCTTCATCCGGAGATGATGGAGAGCGAGACACCTCCATCTTCCGCGCCATCAGGCGGGGCGGGCGACCCTGAAGTATCGTCACGGAGGGTCTCCCCGAGTCCGGCGGGGCCGGAGAGTTCGGCGCCCATTGGAGTAGGGCTGATGGAGCTGCAGGATTTGCTCAAGAGGGTGTCTATCTCAGAAGATCACCGCACATTAATGAGTATGGTTATTGAGAGGATTTCGTCCGCCAAAAGCGGGTTGTGTGAGGCCGTCGGAAGTTTGCTGACGGGGTTTGAGGTACGCAAAAAGTGACATACCTTTTCACAGTTTTGCACATGAAGTGCGCCCTGTATAGATAGTAGCCCCTGAGACTTGGTATGCTGTCGGAAGCGACAGCGTGCCGAGGATCATAATCTCAGGTATTAATTCTCGCCTTTCCTTATGCAGGTGGCTGATAGTTCGGTGGCCAGCCGGACTGATGTAGTTGCCGAACTAAAGCGGCAACTTGACGTTGCGGATGCGGACATCGCGCTGGTCAATAAACGACTTGACAAGTCACAAGGTCGGTTGCTTCTCCATGGTCACCTGGTAAGGGAGCTGACGCCCATTCCTTACAATTTGTAGGCTTGATGTAGATGGTGCTGCTGCTGTGGAAGACCTTCGAGCAGAACTTGCTCGAGCCAAGGAGCAAGCCAGAAAAAGCGAGGCGGCTGCCTCGAAGGCAGCAGAAGAGCTAGAAGCCGAGAAGGCTGCTCACTGCCGAAGCAGGGAGGAGATGGCCGGAATGGCCGCGAAATTAAAAGTTGCTACCGACCGCCAGGAGGTTCTTGAAAGAGAATGCCGAGCGGAGCGAGAGGACCTGAAGAAGGTCGACGCCGAAGCCAAGGATGCCCGTAGTGCGATGCGGGCTATGAAGGAGGAACTGCGTCAGGTCGGAGACATTGTGGCTGGAAAGCCCTTTATGCTGCGTAGGAAGTTCACGGATCCGAAGTATGCTCAGCTGGGCCGATTGTGCGGTGTGGAGGATCCTTATCTGGACTTGGCGGCGAGTGCGACGGACGCAGTCGTGCACTTCCGAAGCCAGAAGGATCACGAAATGGAAGAGCTTTTCTGGTCTCAATTCCATAGTCTGGAGCGTCCACTTCCGTTGAGTGATCGGCAGGTTGAGTGGGTTGAGCTGAATAGATTGTCCGGACTTGCCATGACAGATGTGGTCACTCATCTGTGGCCAGAAAGGCCCAAGCCGAAGAGTTATTTTGGCTTGTTGCAGCAATTCCTTGGGGCGGTGCCGCATATTGGGGCGATGAAGCGGTCGGCGTGCATAGAAGGTGCACGGATGGCTCTCGCCCGTGGTAAGACATACTGGGCAGAGATGGATGCCACCGCTATTGCATCCCAGGGTTCGGACAAAAGCCGATTCCCCACCGAGCACTATTTTGAGGAAGTCCTACAGGGCGCTCGTTTAATAGAGTCGCAGTGCTCGAAAGATATTATGTTTGAATGACATGTATGATTTCTAAGATCATGTTTATAATGCAATAGATTTTTATACTTGTGCCTTCAAGTATTGAACTATCTCTTGTGTGGCAGTATATGTATGTATAATCTGAAAGATGGCAGTCTTTGGCTTCAGCCCCCACGCACATGGTGCGGGGGTGTTTGCAAAAAGAAAAGCGCTTTTTCACACTTAATCCAACGTCTTGGTCCTTTTAAGGAGGTGATAGCGTAGCAAACTAGGCAACCGGACTATAATGCTTTATCACTTTCACTTAGCCATAGGAGCTCAAATGTGGGGCTACTATATATAGCCCCTAGCGGCACCGCTCTTCTCCGAACTTGAGGCGCGTATGTGCTTGACCGGGAAGCGGTCCTTTGTCAAAGCGGAGGAATTCTAAACATTCCAATGGTCGATCGAGTGGTTGACCAGTCTCTCGCTATATCATGACAGTCAGTTTTCGGCTTTCTCTACTGAGGTGCTCGTCCGGCTGAACCGGGGCACAATCGCAGTAGTTCTCCTGGTGCAGCGTTAGCCGATGATGCGGAACGTAAGGCAGCAAAACACAGGAGCCAGGAAAACCCAACATTTGACCAAAGACATGATTCGGAGCTGATGCATATAAGGCCTAACTCGAGACGCCGAACACTCCCTGAGGTGTTCGGTCTTTATGATACCGGGCAGAACAATGCCCTAAGCCCCTAGTGTCCAGGTACAGGCGGGAACTTCTGACGCGGCCGATGCCAAAACGCCAGCCTCCTCCTCGGCTATGGTGGGAAACCGGGGGATGTGTATCAACAAGAGACAGTAAGAAAGGTTTACGCAGGGTCTTAATCTGAAAAGAATCCTTGCAACGGGTCCCTGCTGCACGTCTGCGCCTGTGTCTCCATTGTGCTGTATCCTGGAGGGGTGTAGCACGTGCTTCATCTGTAAAAGAGAAGGACTTAGTTTCCAAGAAATATCGTGCAGAAGTTGTATTAAAATATAATATAATTTGGAGGATGAAGAAAGTTGAGCTTTATTGGCTCTCATCATTTAAACCCGCGGCCCCTAATAAAGGGGGTATGCAGCTAGGAAGCCCCTTGTTTAGTTACGCCGGACTCGCCTAACCATGTCCGAGGGCTTTGACCTGCAAGGTCTGATCAGTGTGTGGCTGTCGAGGCAGTCTCACGTTCTCCGTGGTCGAGGAACACTCAGAGTTGTAAGTGCATCTAGTGCCCCTTAGTGATTTTGGTGTATTGAAGACTTATAGGTTAAGGGACTAATGCGTTTGTGAGTGTACACAGGTCTATAAGTCTATGAGGAGTTTGATACTTACAGAGAAAGTCGACCCCTAAAAATGAAGTTCTTCAACTGAAGACTTTGATATTCTGAAGACTTTCTGAAGACTTTGAAAGTGAAGAAATTGGTGTGACCTTGAAGACTTGATATTCATTTGTGGAACATGAAGCGTGAAGACTTTTGTTTTCGTAGTTTCATTTTCTCTTTCTTGAGTCATAGGAAACACCGTACTGTTAAAGGGGGTCAAGGAAATACTAAGGAAAAATTTCCATGTGATGCTCAACTCAAAATCCTACACCTACCAATCCCTTCGAGTGAAGCCTTTGGAAATCTCATACAGTTCGGTCACTTTCTTCAGTGACAGAGACGAAGTTCTTCTGGTCGCTGATGAATTTGTTCTGACTGAGGAGTTAGGAATTCGCCAGTGCGAATTGCCTACACAGTGAGGAACATGATAGCCCCGAGGAATTTGAGAGTCAAATTTCCGACCGTTGCTGTGCTGCGCGCCAGCTATCCCAAAATATCTTATCCACCTAACGGTCATATCATTGAAGGGCATTTATGTCTTATCATGTCGGGCTGCTCCCTAGGCTATAAATAGCCGCCCCTACAACCACTAGCTGGTTGGCTGCTCCGAGAGAACTTGACACTTGTCATTTGAGAGCAACCCATCCTTCGAGGACTTTGAGCAAAAATCATCAAGTGAGGAAAACCCAAAACCAAACCCCTACAAACCCAAAGTGATTGAGCATCACTGAAGAAATTGATCCTGCGTGGATCCGACGCTTGTTACCTTTGAAGACTGTGCTTCTTCCAGACGGTTAGGCATCAAGGTCTAGAGCATCCAAGAGGAATTGTGGATCGCCGAGTGACCAAGTCTGTGAAGGTTTGGAAGTCACCTGAAGACTTACCACGAGTGATTGGACGAGGTCTGCGTGACCTTAGTTCAAGGAGAATACGGTGAGGACTGGGTGTCCTGAGCTGCGTGCTCAGTGACTGGGTGTCCGGGACTGTGTGTCCTTGAGTTTAAATACTCAGCCGCTCCAACCAGACGTACAACTGAGACAGCAGTTGGAACTGGTCTACCAAATCATTGTCTTCACCAACCTAACTGGTTCTATTTCCTCTACCCTTTCATTTCCTCATTACTGTGTTGAGTGTTTGTTCATATCTGTGTTTGAAGACTTTGACTGAAGACATTCTCAATTTCCTCAGTTCAATTTCTTCAGTCTGTTTGTCTTCATCTTGTGTTATCCTGTGATTACGCTTTCCGTACTCTGTGCTAGTCTTCATTTCATCATGATGACCATGCTTGTATTCTGTTATGCTTACTTCTGAGTACTTATTCCGCTGCTAATAGTTCTTCGCTAAGGAATTTCCTCACCAGCAAATTCCTCAGTGAAGAATTCATAAAAATCGCCTATTCATCCCCCCCTCTAGTCGATATAACGCACTTTCAATTGGTATCAGAGCAAGGTACTCCCTTGTTCTGTGTGATTTTGGTTTAACTGCCTGGAGGTTTAGTTATGTCGACCAGAGGTATGAAGAAAGTGACATGCCCTATCTTTGACGGTCATGATTATCCCAAATGGAAGGCCATGATGAGGATGCGCCTCATGGCAATGAACAGCGAGCTGTGGACCGTCACTGAGATTGGTCTTACTGATCTATGCAAGATGGCGGACGCTGATGATATTCGCAAGTACACTCGACTTGACCTCTTGGCGAAGGATATCATCTGTTCCTGCCTATCTAGAGATGAATTCAGGCGCATTATGCATCTTTTCAATGCGAAGCTTATTTGGGACCGAATCTCTGATGTCTATGAAGGTCATCGAACCTGTCATGATCCCTGGTTTGAGGACTTCAAGGAATCTCTCAAAACGATGACTTTCGAGCCAGAATCATCATCTTCTGCATCATGTCTCATGGTAAAGGGTGACGACGTAACCGAATGCTCCTCATCCGAGTTTTATGACGATGAATCTGATGATGATGGATCTGATGATGATATTGAATCTAGTTATACCCGACTGAAATGTTGGGTGAAGAAATGGATCGCACTAAATCCCTGACTGAAAATCTTCAGAGACTTCAGTCTAGGTTTGATAACGCTCAAAGTCATCATAACACTCTCTTATCTGATCATGAGAAAGTTTCTTATGAATTTCTTCAAAGAAAGCAAGATCTTGAGAAGCTAAGAGTGAGTTATGAAGATCTTCAGAAGGAGCGCGATTCATTACTAGCTCAACAAATCAGCGCTTCTCAGGAAGAATTTGTTCCCCCATGCTTAAAGTGCATTGAACGTGAATCTGCTAATTCTTCACCTGAATGTTCAAATGCTTCAACTGTTACAAATTCTTCACCTGCCTCTGCTATCACTAATTCCTCATCTGAGGACATTGCTAGTATCACTGACGATGCAGGGCTGAAGGAATTGTACATGACAGGCATGTACAAAAGCCTCAAAGGGCATCAGATTCTTTGTGATGTGCTTAAAAAGCAGATCCTCAAGAGATACCCTAGGAAAGAGGGTATCGCCTTTGAGAGGAAACTTAATGCTGATGGAACATATTGGAAGCCTGAGCAGTACCCCAAAACCTCATGGGTTGCTGCAAAGGGACCTCCAGTTGATCCATCTAACTTATCTGGCTTTACATGTGAATCTCCTCATCCTTCTGATGAGTCATTTGACTCCAACTATAAACTGTTCAAAAATCAGAATGGTGAAGTATTTGCCAGATATGTTGGCACTAACTGTAGGAACGGTTCTCCTATGAAGAAAATCTGGGTTCCCAAAAGGTGCCTTGAAAGTCTTCAGGTGAATGTCCTCATGACACCACCA
The DNA here is from genome assembly GCF_018294505.1 of Triticum aestivum. Taxonomy (NCBI): domain Eukaryota; kingdom Viridiplantae; phylum Streptophyta; class Magnoliopsida; order Poales; family Poaceae; genus Triticum; species Triticum aestivum. Next base: position 772,841,285 of record NC_057798.1, on the reverse strand, counting down.
GTGAAGAACAGGAACCCCAGATCAAATTCTTCATATGGATCAAATTCCTCAAATGGATCAAAGTCCTCATATGATTATCATCGTGCTAACAACTCTGTTTCACAGGGTAGAGCTAAGGGCTATGAATATGTGCATTATTCTTCAAACCATTATGTTGATATGTCCTCGAAGAATTTCTCTGCTTATTCATATGCTTACCCTAACCCCTCTTATGTGAAACAAAATGGTTTGGCTTCTATGCCACCATTCTCGTATGGTGCTCGCAGAGTGATGAACTCTTTTCCACCCCTTCAGATGTGGGTGGTGAAGAAAAAGAACTAATCTCTTCTGCAGGGTCAGGTCTCCAGACGTGCCTTAACGTCTGAAGAATTTTCTGGGGACCTGACAAAATTGCCTGAAAGGACGCAGGCGAATCATGGTGAAATGAACTTTCATTTCACACGTCCTCCTACTGCTATATCTGCTTACTGCTTGATGAAATTCATGATGAACTTGATATCATATTCTTCACTGATGAAGCATATGAGATTGTAAGTTATACTAATTCATCTGCAGGATGATCAACCCAAAACCACTAAGTGGGTCCTCGATAGTGGATGTACAAATCACATGATTGGTGACAAGAATCTTTTGATGGATGCTCCCTTATCACCGTCACATCTGAAGCATATCATCTTTGCTGACAAAGGCAAAAGTCAGGTATTGGGTCTTGGTAAGGTTGCGATCTCTAAGGATAAACACATGGACAAAGTCATGCTTGTTGAGTCCTTAGAATACAACCTCATGTCAGTCTCAATGCTTTGTGATCTTGATATGGTTGTTGTATTTGGCAAGTATCGCTGTGTCGTGATTATGGAAGCTGACAATTCCAAAGTTTTCGAAGGCTTTAGGACAGGAGATTTGTATATTGTTAATTTCTCTACAGGACCACAACCAGCCGTGTGTCTACTTGCAAAAGCTTCAGAAGGTTGGCTATGGCATCGACGACTTGGTCACGCAGGCATGAGGAATTTGCACACGCTTGCGAAGAAGAAGCATGTCATTGGCATTGAGCATGTAAAATTCGTCAAGGATCACTTATGCGGAGCCTGTGAAGCTGGAAAAATGACCAAGGCCAAGCATCCAGCGAAGACTATCATGACCACTACTTGTCCATTCGAATTGCTTCACATGGACCTCTTCGGACCTAATCATTACTCAGCAGTCACTAATGATGCATGTCTGAAAGTGCGTTATATCGACTAGAGGGGGGTGAATAGGCGATTTTTATGAATTCTTCACTGAGTAATTTGCCGGTGAGGAAATTCCTTAGCGAAGAACTATTAGCAGCGGAATAAGTACTCAGAAGTAAGCATAACAGAATACAAGCATGGTCATCATGATGAAACGAAGACTAGCACAGAGTACAGAAAGCGTAATCACAGGATGACACAAGATGAAGACAAACAGACTGAAGAAATTGAACTGAGGAAATTGAGAAAGTCTTCAGTCAAAGTCTTTAAACACAGATATGAAGAAACACTCAACACAGTAATGAGGAAATGAAAGGGTTGAGGAAATAGAACCAGTTAGGTTGGTGAAGACAATGATTTGGTAGACCAGTTCCAACTGCTATCTCAGTTGTACGTCTGGTTGGAGCGGCTGAGCATTTAAACTCGAGGACACGCAGTCCCGGACACCCAGTCGCTGAGCACGCAGCTCAGGACACCCAGTCCTCACCGTATTCTCCTTGAACTAAGGTCACGCAGACCTCGTCCAATCACTCGTGGTAAGTCTTCGGGCGACTTCCAAACCTTCACAGACTTGGTCACTCGGCGATCCACAATTCCTCTTGGATGCTCTAGACCTTGACGCCTAACCGTCTGGAAGAAGCACAGTCTTCAAAGGTAACAAGCATCAGATCCACGCAGGATCAATTTCTTCAGTGATGCTCAATCACTTTGGGTTTGTAGGGGTTTGGTTTTGGGTTTTCCTCACTTGATGATTTTTGCTCAAAGTCCTCGGAGGATGGGTTGCTCTCAAATGACAAGTGTCAAGTTCTCTCGGAGCAGCCAACCAGCTAGTGGTTGTAGGGGGCGTCTATTTATAGCCTAGGGAGCAGCCCGACATGATAAGACATAAATGCCCTTCAATGATATGACCGTTAGGTGGATAAGATATTTTGGGACAGCTGGCGCGCAACACAGCAACGGTCGGAAATTTGACTCTCAAATTCCTCAGGGCTATCATGTTCCTCACTATGTAGGCAATTCGCACTGGCGGATTCCTAACTTCTCAGTCAGAACAAATTCATCAGCGACCAGAAGAACTTCGTCTCTGTCACTGAAGAAAGTGACTGAACTGTATGAGATTTCCAAAGGCTTCACTCGAAGGGATTGGTAGGTGTAGGATTTTGAGTTGAGCATCACATGGAAATTTTTCCTTAGTATTTCCTTGACCCCCTTTAATAGTACGGTGTTTCCTATGACTCAAGAAATAGAAAATGAAACTACGAAAACAAAAGTCTTCACGCTTCATGTTCCACAAATGAATACCAAGTCCTCAAGGTCACACCAATTTCTTCACTTTCAAAGTCTTCAGAAAGTCTTCAGAATATCAAAGTCTTCAGTCGAAGAACTTCATTTTTAGGGGTTGACTTTCTCTGTAAATATCAAACTCCTCATAGACTTATAGACCTGTGTACACTCACAAACGCATTAGTCCCTTAACCTATAAGTCTTCAATACACCAAAATCACTAAGGGGCACTAGATGCACTTACAATCTCCCCCGTTTTGGTGATTGATGACAACATAGGTTAAGTTTTCAACGGGGATAAACATATGAAGTGTATATACTGATATTGAGGAATTTGATTGCAAGATGTAGAAGAACTCCCCCTGAAGATGTGCATAGTGAGGAATTTGCTTTTGAGGCAATGCACATTTGAAGAGTTGAATCATGGAGATCTCCCCCTATATCTTGTAATTCATACACGCATTTGATATATAATATGAAGAATTCGAAATGCATGATGAAACATGGTGCCTGATGAGATTCAGCATGCGTGCAATGTCATTAACGAGGAATAAGCATGCAAAATAACGCATCAAGAGTATCAGAGCTTAGTGCATCAAAAGTATCAGAGCACCATCGGGTTTAAGATTACAACTCGATCCAATAAAAGTTTCAGAAGAACGGAGAGTTGTAACTTAAAAAATCATTGCCCATATAATAGACCCGCTTGAAGACTAACTCGGATTTCTCCCCCTTTGTCATCAAATGACCAAAAGGATTGAAACTGAGGACTAACGCCCCTGAAGAATTTCAAGTAGATGGAGGAGCGCCAGCGTTGTCGGAGTTGTTTGTTGTAGCAGGGCCTGCCGCAGTGTCATCCAAATCTTCATACTCATCAGTGTCATGCGATTAAGAATAAGAGCTGGCCACCAGTGGAGGAATTTTGACCCTCTTGAATTTCTTCGGAGGAGGTGCAGACCAGTCAAATTCTTCGTTGAGACCCATAGTCTTCAGTTCTTCAGCGCCATAGACATGAGTGAGGACAGCCCAGGTGCGGTTGAAGATTTCATGAAGGTAGTATTGGTTCTTCTTCACTGCATTGTGTGTTGAGGTCATATTGTGAAGAAGTGCACCAAACTGACGCTTTACCCATTTGTGATTGTGATCAACCTTCTGATGAAGACTGAGGAGTAACTCACGGTCAGTCATCACCCTGGGTGCTGTGGCTTGAGGATTTTGCTTGGCTGAGGTATTTGCGGCAGAGTCATGTGTGGCAGAATCGTCATTGGTAGAGTAAGATGCAGCCTTGTGAAATTGACCATCCAATGGACGAGTGCCTTCATCGATCACAGCAGCGGCCTTGCCTTTATCATCAACTGATGAAACTGTCCGTTTGAGGACTTCAATGGGAGGCAAGTAGCTACCGGGGTTCAGAGTGTCAGCTTTGTAATTCAGTGAAGATCTTGCCCTGATGAATCTCATAATCCAAGGAGCATAGGGCTTCAGCTCGAATGGTGACATAGCAATATTGGCCAGAGTCCTCATGAAGAAATCATGGAAGTTGACGGGAACGCCATGAATGATGTTGAAAAGCATATTCTTCATGATGCCAACGACTTCTTCATCATTTGAGTCGTGGCCTTTGATAGGACTCATTGTCTTCGTCAGAATTCGATAGACAGTCCGAGGCACATAGAGTAATTCCTTGACGAGGAATTTGGTTCTTGGGGCCTGCCTTGGCTTCAAAGGCTTCATCAACACTTGCATATAGTGATTTGAAAGTTCTGTTTTGTTGTAGACACAACGAGCACCGTCAAGTGGAGGATCGAGAGGAAGGACACGAAGCAATTTAGTTGCTGGTGCCTTGTAGTGAGTATTTTCAGACATCCAGTCTAATACCCATGAGTTCACGTCTGCAGCGTCTCCGGTGATGTGCAGCGTTGCATAGAATTGAAAAATGAGTTCTTCATTCCTATCACAGATGTCAGTGCAGAAATTCAGAAGTCCTGCGTCGTGAATAACACTGAGGACTGGCTCAAAGCCGGGCAGAGACTCCATATCCACATGAGGAATATGTGCATGATCGAAGACTTTGTCTTTGTTGAAGAGCACTGAGGAATAGAAGTTGGCTTGACTAGCAGTCCAGAAATGCCTCTTCCTTATGCAAGCAGAATCATATGGATTATAATCAGTGAAGAATACGTGCTCGCTGAAGAAGTCTTCAGCCTTGAACTTTTGCTTTGTTGAGAAGGGATCCTTTGGCTTTGGCAGTGGAGTGTCAGTGAGTTGCATCACGACCTCTGGAATCGCAATCTCAGGTTCTTCAGGCTGAGGAATTTCTTGTTCCTCAACATGTGCAGTTTGAGGATCAGCAGTAGCAGGTTCATCAGCACTAGTGGCTGGAATTTCTTCATGGACAGATGAAGTGGGATGAGTTTCTTCAGAGCCCATTTGAACTGTTGGTGTAGGGGACTGAGGAATCTGTTGGATCGGGGTGAAGAGAGGAGTATTGGGATGCTGACTTTCCCAGAAGTCATCGTTCATCACAGGTGTGGTGCATCCTATATCCACATCTTCATCTTCAATTTCCTCAACACCAGCCTCTTCAGCTGTGAACTGAGGCATAGGTGAGGAAATGACTGGCGTTGAAGGGATTGCGTCCACTTCAATTTCTTCATCAATCTGCTCTGACGACGCGGCAGAATGATTTTCTTCATCAGATCCACTCGGGATCACATAATCTTCTCCAAAAGGAACAACGTCCTTTGATGGAATTGAGGAAATTGGAACAACATCAATTGGATTTTCAAAGGAGCTGGTCATTGGCTTCATTTTCTTTGCAGCCGAAGAATTTGACACAGCTGATGCTTTCCGTTTCTTCACAGCAGCTCGTTGTGCAGCCTTGGTCTTCTTCACATTAGAGGCAGATGGAAGAATTGGAGTTGGTGTTGGCGCAGGAGGAGCTGAGGAAGCTGGTTGATTTTCCTCAGGCGCAACTGATGCATTTGCCCTGTCTTGTTCAGTTTCTTCAGGCGCACCACTAGTGGATGCCCTGGCAATTTCTTCAGCGGCTGGAATGGGATCATCAGCCCTAGAATGAGCATTTTCTTCAGCAGGCTGAAAGTCAGCAGCGGTGCTGGCATGTTCTTCAGCAGGCTGAGCAGAGTCTGCAGCCTGAAGATTTTCTTGTTGCGACGGGGCTGCAACATTTGTGAATTTCTTCGTCAGATTGACGAATCTAACCTTGGCTCCTTGCCAATCAGCATAATAAGCATCGAAGTTTTTGCTGAGGTCTTGAATTTCAGTCTGGACCTTGAGAAGTTCCTCAGGTGTCATTTTGACAACGTTTTTCTTCAGGAACTTCTCCTTTCTGTATTGAGCTTTCTTAATCTCTCTTGCCTTTTCAAACTTCCATTTCTCTTCAGTGATGAAATGGGTCAACATATGACTTTGTCCAGGGGTCAGATGAAAATCAGGCATATGGGTGTTTGGATCCTTGTGCCAGAGATCAATATAATCGAGGATTTTCCTCGGATCCAACAGCAGTGGCACAGATGTGCCTTTGGCTCTAGCGGCCCTTTCTTGGCGGTCTCTGATGATTTCCGCAAGTTCATCATCATCAGCCTCATCATCTTCAGGTGGCTCTTGGAAGGCGACCTGTTTCTTCTTGGGACTTGGCCGAGAACCTCGTCCAGCTCTGGCCTTAGTCTTCAGCAGAGTCGGGCCAGATGAAGACTTTGGTGCAGCCAAGGAACTTGCTGAGACACCAGAGGCAATCGAGAAACCAACAGTCCTTTGACATGTAGCCAGATGCACAGGAGCTGAGGACTTTGAAGGAGCTGTTGAGGACTTTGGTGGAGCAGTAGCAGTGTGAGGAATTTGTCGTGAGGGCATTGCTGAGGAACTTGGTCGTGAGGGCGCTGTTGGTGAAGCACTTGGCTTACGAGCAGGCTTCTTTGGCATGGATTTCCTCGGTTTGACCGAGGCCTCAGTAGCAGTAGCAGTGGCAGAATCCTCATTGAATTTCTTCACTGCCTCCTTGGCTTGTCTTGCCAATTTAGCTTGGCGCTTAGCCCATTCTTCAGGAAAGTCCTCACCATGTTTGATGCTTGTGGGGTCAGCTACTTGGCCCGGTGCCAATGGAGCTCTTGGGCATGGAGGATTGAGGGCGAATTTCTTCATGTACTTTGGAGTCACATATCTGTATTCCCTCCATTCCCTTGCCCATCTCCGTTCAATCTTATGAATGCGCACCTTGCACTGATTTTTGTTTTCTTTGCCAAACTTTGCTTCATCAGGTGTGCAATAGCCAGCATAAATTTCCTCAGGGATTTCAAACGCAGTCATAACCTCAGGTTTCTTTCCTCCTTTCTGCGGCTTCTTACCGTCTGCCATATTCTTCAGTTGAGAAATTTGAATAATCGAGTTCTTTGAAGAAGTATGCAGTTTTTCTTCGAGGAACGCTGCAAATGAGTTAAGTTGATGAGAACCTAGTGATTCAGCAGCAGACATGAGTACCTATGAATAGAGTACAGGTGCGAGGAATTCGGAGAGGTCATATGCGTTCTCAGAAGTTTTTTCGAAAAGAACAAGTTTTGCGGAATTTGACCAGATGAACCTTGAGGAATTTCACTAAGCGTTCTTGTCTTAGGTTCCAGAGTTGTACAGATCGAAGATCCACACAATTAGGGAATCTTGAAGAAAATGATTGCTTAGAGAAACAGTTCAAGATCATATGATGTGTGAGGTGTTCATATGTGTGAAGATTTGAAGAATAAACACCTTTGAAGATTTTCAGGAAAGTTTGAGAATCAAAGTGAGTAATAAAAGTAACTTTTAATTACCCGAAGTGAAGAACTCGACAAACTGAGAAGAACAGATGTGAAGTTCGTCAGGTTAGATCTCCCACGCCCTAACTTTGCAGAGGAAGACAGCTACGGCGGCGGCGGAGTGAAGATTTCCGCGGTCGGCGTGAGTACGACGGCGACGACGTCGAGGCAGTGAAGCTCTTCCTCACCGGCGACGATGGAGTAGTGACGACGCTAGGGTTTGAGGAGCTCGAGCGCGAGAGAGAGGTCGAGCGGAGTAAAAGAAGTGAGGATGGAGAGAGGGGTATTTATAGAGGCAGTGAAAAACTGTTCGCCCGAAGATTTAGGACGAACGTGCCCCTGACCATTCTCCTTCTCATGACATGTGTCACCCATGTACTGTGTAGTGGAGATCGTGTACGATCATGGGTGAATAGAATAATGCATTGTGGGACGCGGAATGGTTTGAGCGGCAAAACCGAAAATTTGGATAAGATTTGTTTTAAAGTTTCGTTCGCAATTTCTTCAGCTAACAAGGACACAGTGAAGATTTTGAACGAGTTTCAAATAGAACGCACATGAAGAATTTGTGAATAGATTGGGTTGACTATAGCATAGAGGGGGAAGGGTCCGATCACATTCACTTAGTAGAAAAAGCAACTTGAAGAAATAGCTATAAGTGAATGCTGTTGAGGACATAAACTCATATATATATATATATATATATATATATATATATATATATATATATATATATATATAGCCAATGAAGACAAACGAAGGAAACAGTGAAGATTTTGAAAAGTTGAAGAATTTGAAAAACTGAAGAATTTCAAAAACTGAGGAAAAACTCAAATTGAAGATTTTCAACTTTTTGTGGTGGCGTGACCCACCGTATAAGAATGATGATTTCAGACACCGCGTACAATTGTCGTAGGGTTCTGAGAATCAAATTCTTCATTAATTTCTTCACACTTAGAGTGTTATTCTTCATTGATTGAAGAAAAACGTTTCTTCATGTGTTGCACATCTAAGTCATCAATTTTGCATAAGTGTTAGGATGTGTGTCCTTTTCAAAGAACATTCGAAGATTCTAAGATATTTAGCTCACACCGCAACTTGCTAAATCTCTTTTCATCCAAGGGCTTAGTGAAGATATCAGCTAGTTGTTCTTCAGTCTTCACGTGCTCGATGGAGATGTCGCCCTTCAACACATGATCACGAAGAAAATGATGACGAATTTGAATGTGCTTTGTCTTCGAGTGCTGAACTGGGTTGTGAGCAATCTTGATGGCACTCTCATTATCGCAGAGGAGAGGCACATTCTTCACGGTGACGCCATAGTCCTTGAGTGTTTGCTTCATCCAAAGCAGTTGAGCACAGCAAGAGCCAGCAGCAATGTATTCAGCTTCCGCAGTGGATAGTGACACGCAGTTCTGTTTCTTCGAGGACCAACAGACCAAAGATCGTCCGAGGAAATGACAAGTGCCAGAAGTTGAATTGCGGTCCACACGATCACTAGCATAGTCAGAGTCAGAATATCCAGTGAGATCAAAAGCAGAGCCCTTGGGGTACCATAATCCTAGTGTTGGTGTGTGAGCTAGATATCGAAGAATATGCTTCACAGCCTTATGGTGTGATTCCTTCGGTGCAGCTTGAAATCGGGCACACATGCAAACACTAAGCATTATATCTGGCCTAGATGCACATAAGTACAATAAAGAACCAATCATGGAGCGGTATACCTTGTGATCGAAGTCAATACCATTTTCATCAGTGCATAGATGGCCATTTGTGGGCATAGGAATTTTGACGCCTTTGCAATCTTGCATGCCGAATTTCCTCAGTACATCTTTGAGGTATTTCTCCTAAGATATGAATATGCCATTGCGCTGTTGACGTATTTGAAGACCTAAGAAGAATTTCAACTCTCCCATCATAGACATTTGATATTCTTCACTCATCATATAGGAAAATTCATCACTATAACGTTGGTCAGTATAGCCAAACATAATATCATCAACATATATTTGGCACACAAACAGTTCACCATCATAAGATTTAGTAAAGAGAGTAGGGTCAAGTGAACCGGGTGTGCAGCCATTCTTCACGAATAATTCCTTCAATGTATCATACCACGCCCGAGGGGCTTGCTTGAGGCCATAGAGGGCCTTATTAAGTATGAAGACTTTGTCAGGATTCTTTGGATCTTCAAAACCTGTGTGTAGCCTTGAGCTACAAGTCGTGCCTTATTCCTCACCACAAGGCCATTTTCATCTTGCTTGTTGCGGTAGGTCCACTTTGTGCCAATGATATTATGCTTGCGAGGATCTGGATGTTTGACCAGTTCCCAGACATTGTTGAGCTCGAACTGATGTAATTCTTCTTGCATAGCCTGAATCCACTCCGGCTCCAGAAATGCTTCATCTACCTTAGTGGGCTCTGTGATAGAGACAAAAGCATAGTGCCCACAAAAGTTAGATAAATGTGAAGCTTTTGAGCGTGTGAGAGGACCTGGTGCTCTAATGTCATCGATGATCTTCTCCACTTGCACTTCTTTTGCAACGCAAGGATGAGCTGGTTGTCGTTGAGGAGTTTGATTAGCATTTTCTTTAGCACCATTTTCCTCAGCATTTTCTTCAGGTGCATCAGCTCGATGTTCTTCATGAACTGGAATGAATTCTTCAGCAGATTCTTCAGTAGGAATGGCATCCTCAGTTGCCTTGAACTTGATAGAATCCTCAGGTGCTGGTTCATCTAACACAGAAGGTAGGTGCTCTCTTTGCGAGCCATTAGTTTCATCGAACCGCACATCTACAGTGTCAACAATCTTGTGAAGAACAATGTTGAAGACTCTGTAGGTGTGCGAGTCCTTTCTGTAACCAAGCATAAAACCTTCATGTGCTTTCGGTGCAAATTTAGAATTGTGGTGAGGATCTCTAATCCAACATTTAGCACCGAAGACTTTGAAATAACTCACATTGGGTTTCTTGTCAGTGAGGAGTTCATAGGCCGTCTTCTTGAAGAATTTGTGAAGATATACTCTGTTGATGATGTGGCACGCAGTATCAATTGCATCAATCCAAAAACGATGAGGCGTTTTGTATTCATCAAGCATAGTGCGAGCCATCTCAACAAGAGTTCTGTTCTTGCGCTCCACGACGCCATTTTGCTGAGGAGTATAGGGAGCAGATAACTCATGAGTAATACCAAGTTCATCAAGATAGTCATCAAGACCGGAATTCTTGAACTCAGTTCCATTGTCACTTCTGATGTGCTTGATCTTCACACCAAAGTTGGTTGAAGCCCTCGAGGAAAAACGTTTGAAGACTTCATGTATATCAAGAGTAATCATCAACAATGACACAACCATATAGAGATGCATCATTAGTGACTGCTGAGTAATGATTACGTCCGAAGAGGTCCATGTGAAGCAATTCGAATGGACGAGTAGTGGTCATGATAGTCTTCGCTGGATGCTCGGCCTTGGTCATTTTCCAGCTTCACAGGCTCCGCATAAGTGATCCTTGAGGAATTTGACATTCTCAATGCCAATGACATGCTTCTTCTTCGCAAGCGTGTGCAAATTCCTCATGCCTGCGTGACCAAGTCGTCGATGCCATAGCCAGCCTTCTGAAGCTTTTGCAAGTAGACACACGGCTGGTTGTGGTCCTGTAGAGAAATCAACAATATACAAATCTCCTCTCCTAAAGCCTTCGAAGACTTTGGAATTGTCAGCTTCCATAATCACAACACAGTGATACTTGCCAAAGACAACAACCATATCAAGATCACAAAGCATTGAGACTGGCATGAGGTTGTACCCTAAGGACTCAACAAGAATGACTTTGTCCATGTGTTTATCCTTAGAGATCGCAACCTTACCAAGACCCAATACCTCACTTTTGCCTTTGTCAGTAAAGATGATATGCTTCAGATGTGATGGTGATAAGGGAGCATCCATCTAAAGATTCTTGTCACCAGTCATGTGATTTGTACATCCACTATCGAGGACCCACTCAGTGGTTTTGGGTTGATCATCCTGCAGATGAATTAGTGTAACTTACAATCTCATATGCTTCATCAGTGAAGAATATGATATCAAGTTCATCAGATGAATTTCATCAAGCAGTAAATAGATATAGCAGTAGGAGGACGTGTGAAATGAAAGTTCATTTCATCATGATTCGCCTGTGTCCTTTCAGGCAATTTTGTCAGGTCCCCAGCAAATTCTTCAGACGTTAAGCACATCTGGAGACCTGACCCTGCAGAAGAGATTAGTTCTTTTTCTTCACCACCCACATCTGAAGGGGTGGCAAAGAGTTCATCACTCTGCGAGCACCGTACGAGAATGGTGGCATAGAAGCCAAACCATTTCGTTTCACATAAGAGGGGTTAGGGTAAGCATATGAATAAGCAGAGAAATTCTTTGAGGACTTATGAACATAATGGTTTGAAGAATAATGCACATATTCATAGCCCTTAGCTCTACCCTGCAAAACAGAGTTGTTAGCACGATGATAATCATATGAGGACTTTGATCCATTTGAGGAATTTGATCCATATGAAGAATTTGATCTGGGGTTCCTGTTCTTCACTGGTGGTGTCATGAGGACATTCACCTGAAGACTTTCAAGGCACTTCTTGGGAACCCATATTTTCTTCATAGGAGAACCGTTCCTACAGTTAGTACCAACATATCTAGCAAATACTTGACCATTCTGATTTTTGAACAGTTTATAGTTGGAGTCAAATGACTCATCAGAAGGATGAGGAGATTCACATGTAAAGCCAGATAAGTTAGATGGATCAACTGGAGGTCCCTTTGCAGCAACCCATGAGGTTTTGGGGTACTGCTCAGGCTTCCAATATGTTCCATCAGCATTAAGTTTCCTCTCAAAGGCGACACCCTCTTTCCTAGGGTTTCTGTTGAGGATCTATTTTTTAAGCACATCACAAAGAATCTGATGCCCTTTGAGGCTTTTGTACATGCCTGTCATGTACAATTCCTTCAGCCCTGCATCGTCAGTGATACTAGCAATGTCCTCAGATGAGGAATTAGTGATAGCAGAGGCAGGTGAAGAATTTGTAACAGTTGAAGCATTTGAACATTCAGGTGAAGAATTAGCAGATTCATTCAATGCACTTTAAGCATGGAGGAACAAATTCTTCCTGAGAAGCGCTGATTTGTTGAGCTAGTAATGAATCGCGCTCCTTCTAAAGATCTTCATAAGTCACTCTTAGCTTCTCAAGATCTTGCTTTCTTTGAAGAAATTCATAAGAAAGTTTCTCATGATCAGATAAGAGAGTGTTATGATGACATTGAAGGTTATGAAACCTAGACTGAAGTCTCTGAAGATTTTCAGTCAGGGCTTTAGTGCGATCCATTTCTTCACCCAACATATTATCACTTTTGTCTAGCATGTTGTGAACTCGTTCCAAAGCCGTTTGTTGTTTAGTGGAAATGCAAACAACTTTGGTATAACTAGATTCAATATCATCATCAGATCCATCATCATCAGATTCATCGTCACAAAACTCGGATGAGGAGCATTCGGTTACGTCGTCACCCTTTGCCATGAGACATGATGCAGAACATGATGATTCTGGCTTGAGAGTCATTGTTTTGAGAGATTCCTTGAAGTCCTCAAACCAGGGATCATGACGGGTTCGATGACCTTCATAGACATCAGAGATTCGGTCCCAGATAAGCTTCGCATTGCAAAGATGCATAATGCGCCTGAATTCATCTCTGGATAGGCACGAACAGATGATATCCTTTGCCAAGATGTCAAGTCGAGTGTACTTGCGAATATCATCAGCATCCGCCATCTTGCATAGATCAGTAAGACCAATCTCAGTGACGGTCCACAGCTCACTATTTATTGCCATGAGGCGCTTCCTCATCATGGCCTTCCACTTGGGATAATCATGACCGTCAAAGATAGGGCATGTCACTTTCTTCATACCTGCGGTCGACATAACTAAAACTTCAGGCGGTTAAACCAAAATCACACAGAACAAGGGAGTACCTCGCTCTGATACCAATTGAAAGTGCGTTATATCGACAAGAGGGGGGTGAATAGGCGATTTTTATGAATTCTTCACTGAGTAATTTGCCGGTGAGGAAATTCCTTAGCGAAGAACTATTAGCAGCGGAATAAGTACTCAGAAGTAAGCATAACAGAATACAAGCATGGTCATCATGATGAAACGAAGACTAGCACAGAGTACAGAAAGCGTAATCACAGGATGACACAAGATGAAGACAAACAGACTGAAGAAATTGAACTGAGGAAATTGAGAAAGTCTTCAGTCAAAGTCTTCAAACACAGATATGAAGAAACACTCAACACAGTAATGAGGAAATGAAAGGGTTGAGGAAATAGAACCAGTTAGGTTGGTGAAGACAATGATTTGGTAGACCAGTTCCAACTGTTGTCTCAGTTGTACGTCTGGTTGGAGCGGCTGAGTATTTAAACTCGAGGACACGCAGTCCCGGACACCCAGTCGCTGAGCATGCAGCTCAGGACACCCAGTCCTCACCGTATTCTCCTTGAACTAAGGTCACGCAGACCTCGTCCAATCACTCGTGGTAAGTCTTCAGGCGACTTCCAAACCTTCACAGACTTGGTCACTCGGCGATCCACAATTCCTCTTGGATGCTCTAGACCTTGACGCCTAACCGTCTGGAAGAAGCACAGTCTTCAAAGGTAACAAGCGCCGGATCCACGCAGGATCAATTTCTTCAGTGATGCTCAATCACTTTGGGTTTGTAGGGGTTTGGTTTTGGGTTTTTCTCACTTGATGATTTTCTTTCGAAGTCCTCGGAGGATGGGTTGCTCTCAAATGACAAGTGTCAAGTTCTCTCGGAGCAGCCAACCAGCTAGTGGTTGTAGGGGGCGGCTATTTATAGCCTAGGGAGCAGCCCGACATGATAAGACATAAATGCCCTTCAATGATATGACCGTTAGGTGGATAAGATATTTTGGGACAGCTGGCGCGCAGCACAGCAACGGTCGGAAATTTGACTCTCAAATTCCTCAAGGCTATCATGTTCCTCACTGTGTAGGCAATTCGCACTGGTGGATTCCTAACTCTTCAGTCAGAACAAATTCATCAGCGACCAGAAGAACTTCGTCTCTGTCACTGAAGAAAGTGACTGAACTATATGAGATTTCCAAAGGCTTCACTCGAAGGGATTGGTAGGTGTAGGATTTTGAGTTGAGCATCACATGGAAATTTTTCCTTAGTATTTCCTCGACCCCCTTTAACAGTACGGTGTTTCCTATGACTCAAGAAAGAGAAAATGAAAGTACGAAAACAAAAGTCTTCACGCTTCATGTTCCACAAATGAATACCAAGTCTTCAAGGTCACACCAATTTCTTCACTTTCAAAGTCTTCAGAATATCAAAGTCTTCAGTCGAAGAACTTCATTTTTAGGGGTCGACTTTCTCTGTAAATATCAAACTCCTCATAGACTTATAGACCTGTGTACACTCACAAACGCGTTAGTCCCTTAACCTATAAGTCTTCAATACACCAAAATCACTAAGGGGCACTAGATGCACTTACAATCTCTATATGGTTTTGTCATTGTTGATGATTACTCTCGATATACATGGGTACACGTTGTTACTTACAAACATGAAGTGCAGGAAGTCTTCAAACGCTTTTCCTCGAGGGCTTCAACCAACTTAGGTGTGAAGATCAAGCACATCAGAAGTGACAATGGAACTGAGTTCAAGAATTCCGGTCTTGATGACTATCTTGATGAACTTGGTATTACTCATGAGTTATCTGCTCCCTATACTCCTCAGCAAAATGGTGTCGTGGAGCGCAAGAACAGAACTCTTGTTGAGATGGCTCGCACTATGCTTGATGAATACAAAACGCCTCATCGTTTTTGGATTGATGCAATTGATACTGCATGCCACATCATCAACATAGTATATCTTCACAAATTCTTCAAGAAGACGGCTTATGAACTCCTCACTGACAAGAAACCCAATGTGAGTTATTTCAAAGTTTTCAGTGCTAAATGTTGGATTAGAGATCCTCACCACAATTCTAAATTTGCACCGAAAGCACATGAAGGTTTTATGCTTGGTTACGGAAAGGATTCGCACACCTACAGAGTCTTCAACATTGTTCTTCACAAGATTGTTGACACTGTAGATGTGCGGTTCGATGAAACTAATGGCTCACAAAGAGAGCACCTACCTTCTGTGTTAGATGAACCAGCACCTGAGGATTCTATCAAGTTCAAGGCAACTGAGGATGTCATTCCTACTGAAGAATCTGCTGAAGAATTCATTCCCGTTCGTGAAGAACATCGAGCTGATGCATCTGAAGAAAATGCTGAAGAAAATGGTGCTGAAGAAAATGCTAATCAAATTCCTCAGCGACAACCAGCTCATCCTCGCGTTGCAAAAGAAGTACAAGTGGAGAAGATCATCAATGACATTAGAGCACCAGGTCCTCTCACACGCTCAAAAGCTTCACATTTATCTAACTTTTGTGGGCACTATGCTTTTGTCTCTATCATAGAGCCCACTAAGGTAGATGAAGCATTTCTGGAGCCGGAGTGGATTCAGGCTATGCAAGAAGAATTACATCAGTTCGAGCTCAACAATGTCTGGGAACTGGTCAAACGTCCAGATCCTTGCAAGCATAATATCATTGGCACAAAGTGGATCTACCGCAACAAGCAAGATGAAAATGGCCTCGTGGTGAGGAATAAGGCACGACTGGTAGCTCAAGGCTACACACAGGTTGAAGGAATTGATTTCGATGAAACTTTTGCACCTGTTGCTAGACTTGAGGCTATTCGCATATTACTTGCTTATGCTAACCATCATGATATCATCTTATATCAAATGGATGTGAAAAGTGCATTCCTCAATGGTAAGCTTGAGGAAGAAGTATATGTTGCTCAACCCCCAGGTTTTGAAGATCCAAAGAATCCTGACAAAGTCTTCAGACTTAATAAGGCCCTCTATGGCCTCAAGCAAGCCCCTCAGGCGTGGTATGATACATTGAAGGAATTCTTCGTGAAGAATGGCTTCACACCCGGTTCACTCGACCCTACTCTCTTTACTAAATCTTATGATGGTGAACTGTTTGTGTGCCAAATATATGTTGATGATATTATCTTTGGCTGTACTGACCAACGTTATAGTGATGAATTTGCCTATATGATGAGTGAAGAATATCAAATGTCTATGATGGGAGAGTTGAAATTCTTCTTAGGTCTTCAAATTCGTCAACAGCGCAATGGCATATTCATATCTCAGGAGAAATACCTCAAAGATGTACTGAGGAAATTCGGCATGCAAGATTGCAAAGGCGTCAAAATTCCTATGCCCACAAATGGCCATCTATGCACTGATGAAAATGGTATTGACTTCGATCACAAGGTATACCGCTCCATGATTGGTTCTTTATTGTACTTATGTGCATCTAGGCCAGATATAATGCTTAGTGTTTGCATGTGTGCCCGATTTCAAGCTGCACCGAAGGAATCACACCATAAGGCTGTGAAGCATATTCTTCGATATCTAGCTCACACACCAACACTAGGATTATGGTACCCCAAGGGCTCTGCTTTTGATCTCATTGGATATTCTGACTCTGACTATGCTGGTGATCGTGTGGACCGCAAGTCAACTTCTGGCACTTGTCATTTCCTCGGACGATCTTTGGTCTGTTGGTCCTCGAAGAAACAGAACTGCGTATCACTGTCTACTGCGGAAGCTGAATACATTGCTGCTGGCTCTTGCTGTGCTCAACTGCTTTGGATGAAGCAAACACTCAAGGACTATGGCGTCAACGTGAAGAATGTGCCTCTCCTCTGCGACAATGAGAGTGCCATCAAGATTGCTCACAACCCAGTTCAGCACTCGAAGACAAAGCACATTCAGATTCGTCATCATTTTCTTCGTGATCATGTGTTGAAGGGCGACATCTCCATCGAGCACGTGAAGACTGAAGAACAGCTAGCTGATATCTTCACTAAGCCCTTGGATGAGAAGAGATTTAGCAAGTTGCGGTGTGAGCTAAATATCTTAGAATCTTCGAATGTTCTTTGAAAAGGACACACATCCTAACACTTATGCAAAATTGATGACTTAGATGTGCAACACATGAAGAAACGTTTTTCTTCAATCAATGAAGAATACCACTCTAAGTGTGAAGAAATTAATGAACAATTTGATTCTCAGAACCCTACGACAATTGTACGCGGTGTCTGAAATCATCATTCTTATACGGTGGGTCACGCCACCACAAAAGTTGAAAATCTTCAATTTGAGTTTTTCCTCAGTTTGAATTCTTCAGTTTTCAAATTCTTCAACTTTTCAAAATCTTCACTGTTCCTTCGTTTTCTTCATTGGCTATATATATATATATGAGTTTATGTCCTCTACAGCATTCACTTATAGCTATTTCTTCAAGTTGCTTTTTCTGCTAAGTGAATGTGATCGGACCCTTCCCCCTCTATGCTATACTCAACCCAATCTATTCACAAATTCTTCATGTGCGTTCTATTTGAAACTCGTTCAAAATCTTCACTGTGTCCTCGTCAGCTGAAGAAATTGCGAATGAAACTTTAAAACAAATCTTATCCAAATTTTCGGTTTTTGCCGCTCAAACCGTTCCGCATCCCATAATGCATTATTCTATTCACCCACGATCGGACACGATCTCAACTACACAGTACGTGGGTGACACATGTCGCGAGAAGGAGAAAGGGCAGGGGCAAGTTCGTCCCAAATCTTCCGGCAAACCGTTTTTCACCGTGTCTATAAATACCCCTCTCCCCTTCCTCACTTCATTTACTCCGCTCGATCGCTACTCTCTCACTCGAGCTCCTCAAACCCTAGCGCCGCCGCTACTCCATCGTCCCCGGTGAGGAAGAGCTTCGCTGCCTCGACCTCGTCGCCGTCGTACTCACGCCGACCACGGAAATCTTCACTCCGCCGCCGCCGTAGCTGTCTTCCTCAGCCAAGTTAGGGCGTGGGAGATCTAACCTGACGAACTTCACATCTGTTCTTCTCAGTTCGTCGTGTTCTTCACTTCGGGTAATTAAAAGTTACTTTTATTACTCACTTTGATTCTCAAACTTTCCTGAAAATCTTCAAAGGTGTTTATTCTTCAAATCTTCACACATATGAACACCTCACACTTCATATGATCTTGAACTATTTCTCTAAGCAATCATTTTCTTCAAGATTCCCTAATTGTGTGGATCTTCGATCTGTACAACTCTGGAACCTAAGACAAGAATGCTTAGTGAAATTCCTCAAGGTTCATCTGGTCAAATTCCTCAAAACTTGTTCTTTTCGAAAAACCTTCTGAGAACGCATATGACCTCTCCGAATTCCTCGCACCTGTACTCTGTTCACAGGTACTCATGTCTGCTGCTGAATCACTAGGTTCTCATCAACTTAACTCATTTGCAGCGTTCCTCGAAGAAAAACTGCATACTTCTTCAGAGAATTGGATTGTTCAAATTCCTCAACTGAAGAATATGGCAGACGGTAAGAAACCGCAGAAAGGAGGAAAGAAACCTGAGGTTATGACTGCATTTAAAATCCCTGAGGAAATTTATGCTGACTATTGCACACCTGATGAAGCAAAATTTGGCAAAGAAAACAAAAATCAGCGCAAGGTGCGCATTCAGAGGATTGAACGGAGATGGGCAAGGGAATGGAGGGAATACAGATATGTAACTCCAAAGTACATGAGGAAATTCGCCCTCAATCCTTCATGCCCAAGAGCTCCATTGGCACCTGGCCAAGTAGCTGACCCCACAAGCATCAAACGTGGTGAGGACTTTCCTGAACAATGGGCAAAGCGCCAAGCTAAATTGACAAGACAAGCCAAGGAGGCAGTGGAGAAATTCAATGAGGATTTTGCCACTACTACTGCTACTGAGGCCTCGGTCAAACCGAGGAAATCCATGCCAAAGAAGCCTGCTCGTAAGCCAAGTGCTTCACCAAGTTCCTCAGCAATGCCCTCACGGCAAATTCCTCACACTGCTACTGCTCCACCAAAGTCCTCAACAACTCCTTCAAAGTCCTCAGCTCCTGTGCATCGGGCTACATGTCAAAGGACTGCTGGTTTCTCAATTGCCTCTGGTGTCTCAGCAAGTTCCTCAGCTGCACCAAAGTCTTCATCTGGCCCGACTCTGCTGAAGACCAAGGCCACAGCTGGACGAGGTCCTCGGCCAAGTCCAAAGAAGAAACAGGTCGCATTCCATGTGCCTTCTGATGATGAACTTGCAGAAATCATCAGAGATCGCCAAGAAAGGGCCGCTAGAGCCAAAGGCACATCTGTGCCACTGCTTTTGGATCCAAAGTTGATCCTCGACTACATTGATCTCTGGCACAAGAATCCAAACACTCCTATGCCTGATTTTCATCTGACACCTGGCCAAAGTCACATGCTGACCCATTTCATCTCTGAAGAGAAATGGAAATTTGAAAAGGCAAGAGAGATCAAGAAAGCTCAATACAGAAAGGAGAAGTTCCTGAAGAAAAACGTTGTCAGAATGACACCTGAGGAACTTCTCAAGGTCCAGACTGAAATTCAAGACCTCAGCAAAAACTTTGATGCTTATTATGCTGATTGGCAAGGAGCCAAGGTCAGATTCGTCAACCTGACGAAGAAGTTCACCAATGTTGCTGCCCCAACGCAACATGAAATTCCTCAGGCTGGAGCCTCAGCTCAGCCGACTGAAGAACATGCCAGCACCGCTGATGAAGTTCAGGCTGCTGAAGAAAATGCCAGTTCCAGGGCTGATGATCCCATTCCAGCCGCTGAAGAAATTGCCAGGGCATCCACTAGTGGTGCGCCTGAAGAAACTGAACAAGTCAGGGCAACTGCATCAGTTGCGCCTGAGGAAATTCATCCAGATTCCTCAGCTCCTCCTGCGCCAACACCAACTCCAATTCTTCCATCTACCTATGATGTGAAGAAAACCAAGGCTGCAGAACGAGCTGCTGTGAAGAAACGGAAAGCATCAGCTACGTCAAATTCTTCGGCTGCGAATAAAATGAAGCCAATGACCAGCTCCTTTGAAAATTCAATTGATGTTGTTCCAATTTCCTCAATTCCATCAAAGGACCTTGTTCCTTTTGGAGAAGAATATGAGATCCCAAGCGGATCTGATGAAGACAATCATTCTGCCGCTTCGTCAGAGCAGCTTGATGAAGAAATTGAAGTGGATGCAATCCCTTCAATGCCAGTCATTTCCTCACCTATGCCTCAGTTCACAGCTGAAGAGGCTGGTGTTGAGGAAATTGAAGATGAAGATGTGGATATAGGATGCACCACACCTGTGATGAATGATGACTTTGGGAAAGTCAGCATCCCAATACTCCTCTCTTCACCCCAATCCAACAGATTCCTCAGTCCCCTGCACCAACAGTTCAAATGGGCTCTGAAGAAACTCAACCCACTCTCTCTGTGCATGAAGATATTCTAGCCGCTAGTGCTGATGAACCTGCTGCTGCTGAGCCTCAGACTGCACCTGTTGAGGAACAAGAAATTCCTCAGCCTAAAGAACCTGAGCTCGCGATTCCTGAGGTGGTGATGCAACTCACTGACACCCCTCTACCAAAGCCAAAGAATCCGTTCTCAAGCAAACAGAAGTTCAAGGCTGAAGACTTCTTCAGCGAGCACGCATTCTTCACTGATTACAATCCATATGATTCTGCTCGCATAAGGAAGAGGCGTTTCTGGACTGCTAGTCAAGCCAACTTCTATTCCTCTGTGTTGTTTGACAAAGACAAAATCTTCGATCATGAACATATTCCCCACGTGGACATGGAATCTCTGCCGTGCTTCGAGCCAGTCCTCCGTGTTCTTCACGAAGCTGGATTACTGAATTTCTGCATTGACATTTGTGATTGGAATGAAGAACTCATTCTTCAATTCTATGCGACGCTGCACATCACAGGAAATTCTGAAGATGTGAATTCATGGGTGCTGGACTGGATGTCTGAAAATACTCACTACAAGGCACCAGCAACTGAATTGCTTCGTGTCCTCCCACTCAGTCCTCCCCTTGATGGTGCACGTTGCGTTTACAATGAACCAGAACTTACAAATCACTATATGCAAGTGCTGATGAAGCCTTTGAAGCCAGAGCAGGCCCCACGAACCAAATTCCTCGTCAAGGAATTACTCTATGTGCCTCGGACTGTCTATCGAATTCTGACGAAGACAATGAGTCCTATCAAAGGCCACGACTCAAATGATGAAGAAGTCGTTGGCATCATGAAGAATATGCTTTTCAACATCATTCATGGCGTTCCCGTCAACTTCCATAATTTCTTCATGAGGACTCTGGCCAATATTGCTATGTCACCATTCGAGCTGAAGCTCTATGCTCCTTGGATTATGAGATTCATCAGAGCAAGATCTTCACTGAATTACAAAGCTGACACTCTGAACCACGATAGCTACTTGCCTCCAATTGAAGTCATCAAACGGACAGTTTCATCAGCTGATGATAAAGGCAAGGCCTCTGCTGTGATCGATGAAGGCACTCGTCCATTGGATGGTCAATTTCGCAAGGCTGCATCTTACTCTACCAATGACGACTCTGCCACACATGACTCTGCCGCAAATACCTCAGCCAAGCAAAATCCTCAAGCCACAGCACCCAGGGTGATGACTGACCGTGAGTTACTCCTCAGTCTTCATCAGAAGGTTGATCGCAATCACAAATGGGTAAAGCGTCAGTTTGGTGCACTTCTTCACAATATGACCTCAACACACAATGCAGTGAAGAAGAACCAATACTACCTTCTTGAAACCTTCAACCGCACCTGGGCTGTCCTCACTCATGTCTATAGCGCTGAAGAACTGACGACTATGGGTCTCAAGGAAGAATTTGACTGGTCTGCACCTCCTCGGAAGAAATTCAAGAGGGTCAAGATTCCTCCACTGGTGGCCAGCTCTTATTCTTCATCGCGTGACACTGATGAGTATGAAGATTTGGACGGCACTGCGGCAGGCCCTGCTACAACAAACAACCCCGACAACGCTGGCGCTCCTCCATCGACTTGAAATTCTTCAGGGGCGTTAGTCCTCAGTTTCAATCCTTTTGGTCATTTGATGACAAAGGGGGAGAAATCTGAGTTAGTCTTCAAGCGGGTCTATATTAAGGGCATTTTTTTAAGTTACAACTCTCGTTCTTCTGAAACTTTTATTTGGATCGAGTTGTAATCTTAAACCCGATGGTGCTCTGATACTTTTGATGCACTAAGCTCTGATACTTTTGTTGCGCTTTGCATGCTTATTCCTCGTTAATGACATTGCACGCATGCTGAATCTCATCAGGCACCATATTTCATCATGCATTTCAAATTCTTCATATTATATATCAAATGCGTGTATGAATTACAAGATATAGGGGGAGATCTCCATGATTCAACTCTTCAAATGTGCATTGCCTCAAAAGCAAATTCCTCACTATGCACATCTTCAGGGGGGGTTCTTCTATATCTTGTAATCAAATTCCTCAATATCAATATATACACTTCATATGTTTATCCCCGTTGAAAACTTAACCTATGTTGTCATCAATCACCAAAAAGGGGGAGATTGTAAGTGCATCTAGTGCCCCTTAGTGATTTTGGTGTATTGAAGACTTATAGGTTAAGGGACTAATGCGTTTGTGAGTGTACACAGGTCTATAAGTCTATGAGGAGTTTGATATTTACAGAGAAAGTCGACCCCTAAAAATGAAGTTCTTCAACTGAAGACTTTGATATTCTGAAGACTTTCTGAAGACTTTGAAAGTGAAGAAATTGGTGTGACCTTGAAGACTTGGTATTCATTTGTGGAACATGAAGCGTGAAGACTTTTGTTTTCGTAGTTTCATTTTCTCTTTCTTGAGTCATAGGAAACACCATACTGTTAAAGGGGGTCGAGGAAATACTAAGGAAAATTTCCATGTGATGCTCAACTCAAAATCCTACACCTACCAATCCCTTCGAGTGAAGCCTTTGGAAATCTCATACAGTTCAGTCACTTTCTTCAGTGACAGAGATGAAGTTCTTCTGGTCGCTGATGAATTTGTTCTGACTGGGGAGTTAGGAATTCGCCAGTGCGAATTGCCTACACAGTGAGGAACATGATAGCCCTGAGGAATTTGAGTCAAATTTCCGACCGTTGCTGTGCTGCGCGCCAGCTGTCCCAAAATATCTTATCCACCTAACGGTCATATCATTGAAGGGCATTTATGTCTTATCATGTCGGGCTGCTCCCTAGGCTATAAATAGCCGCCCCCTACAACCACTAGCTGGTTGGCTGCTCCGAGAGAACTTGACACTTGTCATTTGAGAGCAACCCATCCTCCGAGGACTTTGAGCGAAAATCATCAAGTGAGGAAAACCCAAAACCAAACCCCTACAAACCCAAAGTGATTGAGCATCACTGAAGAAATTGATCCTGCGTGGATCCGACGCTTGTTACCTTTGAAGACTGTGCTTCTTCCAGACGGTTAGGCGTCAAGGTCTAGAGCATCCAAGAGGAATTGTGGATCGCCGAGTGACCAAGTCTGTGAAGGTTTGGAAGTCGCCTGAAGACTTACCACGAGTGATTGGACGAGGTCTGCGTGACCTTAGTTCAAGGAGAATACGGTGAGGACTGGGTGTCCTGAGCTGCGTGCTCAGCGACTGGGTGTCCGGGACTGTGTGTCCTCGAGTTTAAATACTCAGCCGCTCCAACCAGACGTACAACTGAGACAGCAGTTGGAACTGGTCTACCAAATCATTGTCTTCACCAACCTAACTGGTTCTATTTCCTCAACCCTTTCATTTCCTCATTACTGTGTTGAGTGTTTGTTCATATCTGTGTTTGAAGACTTTGACTGAAGACTTTCTCAATTTCCTCAGTTCAATTTCTTCAGTCTGTTTGTCTTCATCTTGTGTTATCCTGTGATTACGCTTTCTGTACTCTGTGCTAGTCTTCATTTCATCATGATGACCATGCTTGTATTCTGTTATGCTTACTTCTGAGTACTTATTCCGCTGCTAATAGTTCTTCGCTAAGGAATTTCCTCACCAGCAAATTCCTCAGTGAAGAATTCATAAAAATCGCCTATTCACCCCCCTCTAGTCGATATAACGCACTTTCAAGAGTTACTTTTTAATGAGATTATGCCATGTGGACCGGGCATTTTTTAAGTGTAAGAGACGCGTAATGTGGTATTGCATTAAAGCGGGCGAAAGCTTCGCGCCCCAGTAGTGCTTAAGGGCTACTGTTAAATGGGGTGATGGAGAGTGAGCTTTTTGCGACGGAGGTTGTTGGATGAACCGAACATGACCTCTAGTGGCACAGAGCCTGTATAATTGGCTTAAAGGCCTGGCGTCACTCCTTTGAAGGAAGTGCTGCTATGGCGAATTTTGGTAGGGTCTATCCCCATTCTGCGGATGGTATCCTGGTATGGCAGGTGCCGCGCTGTGTTTTCGTGTTACCACATGAAGTGAGTTCACTGTTTTGACTTCTAGTGGGAAAGTCTTCTGCTTTTCGGACTGCTGCTTTTGGGTTTCGTCACTTTCGCTTGGTGTGTCGAGCCCCTTGCGTTCGGCGTTAAGTCGGCTGGACTGCTTGAAGACCCAACAATCTCTGTGGGTATGGTTTGCAGGCTTCCCGGGGGTACTATGTATTTGACATAGCCTATCCAGAATTTTGTTTAGGTTGGATAGCTCGTCACTGTTGTCCTTGAGGGGCAGTGTTTTGTTATTTGGCTGAGAGCTTTTGAATCCGGCGTTGACCACCGTACTATTTGGGCCATTTTCCTTATTCCGGTGCTGATCTTTTCTGCGTCGTGACTTCCCATTTCCATCCCTGACTTCGGATGTACTCGGGTCGCTGGTGCTGCATCTAGCTAGCCAGCTGTCTTCCCCCGCGCAAAAGCGGGTCATGAGGCTTGTTAGTGCGGCCATTGTTCTTGGTTTTTCCTGGCCGAGGTGTTTGGTGAGCCATTCGTCTCAGACGTTGTGTTTAAAGGCTGCTAAGGCTTCAGCGTCCGAACAGTCGACTATTTGGTTCTTTTTAGTGAGGAACCTGTTCCAGAATTTGCGTGCTGACTTTCCAGGCTGTTGAGTTATGTGACTTAAATCGTCTGCGTCCGGAGGGCGAACATAAGTCCCCTGAAAATTTGCTCGAAACGCATCCTCAAGCTCTTCCCAACTTCCAATGGTGTTTTCTGGGAGGCTTTTAAGCCAATGCCGAGCTGGCCCTTTGAGCTTGAGGGGTAGGTATTTTATGGCATGGAGATCGTCTCCTCTGGCCATATGTATGTGTAGGATATAGTCCTCAATCCAGACTCCGGGGTCTGTTGTTCCGTCATATGCCTCTATGTTTACGGGTTTGAATCCCGCTGGAAATCCATGATCCAGTACCTCGTCGGTGAAACATAGTGGGTGTGCGGCACCCCTGTATTTGGGTGTGCTATTGTCTTCAAATGCTCAGCGCGTTATGTTGCTTCCTGGAGTCTTCTTTTTTGGCCCATAGATAGACCTGGCTGGGTCATCCTTTTTCTGAGGATCTTTATGTTGATCGTGTGCCGGCTTGTGTGCGGCGCAACTTGTTGCTCTTGGCCTGTCATCTGGTCGTCTATCCGGCCAGGCAGCCTCTTTCCTTTTTGACTGCGGGGGCTCTAAGGCCTCCTCGTCAAATTCAGGCAACAGCTTGCGCTTCGGGTAGCTCTTTGTCTGGTGACTAGCGCCATATTTATCTGCGGTGTTGAGTACTTTGCTCCATCTCATTCTGAGTGCATCCTCCGCTGTTTTGAGCTTCCGCTTTTGCTTCTTCAAACTTCTTGCAGTGGTGACGAGCCTTTTATGAAGGTTCGTATGCTCTGGTGATGTGAAATCGTCTTCGCCGGGGATAGGTTGCTTGTCTAGTTCATCATGCTCGGATGGCTGCTTGGTGGCATGTGCGTCGTCCACTGCTTCGCCCTGCTCTAGGGCCGGGTCTGCATGGGTGCCGTTTTGATCGAGGCCGGTCTTCGGGCGGCGCTTGCGTCGCTGTTTTGGTTGTTTGTTGGGGGAGTTGTCCTTCGCCACGTCCCGTTTTTCCTCATTATCGCTTCCTTTTGGTGTATCCACCATGTATACGTTGTGAGTTGGGGTGGCCTTCCAGTGCCCGGTAGGCGCTGGTTCTTGGTCGTCTCCGGCATCATCGTCCATACCGTCAATGTCTTCGGAGTCATAGTCTAGCATGTCGGTAAGATCGTCGACAGTGGCTACTAAGTGGGTGGTGGGTGGGCTTTGAATTTCTTCATCGTTCTCATCCCAACTGTCCTGGCCGCAGTCCGGCCAGGGCTCTCCTGATAATGAGAGATACTTTAGCGAACTCAGGATGTCGCCAAAAGGTGAGTGTTGGAAGATGTCCGTTGCGGTGAACTCCATGATCGGCGCCCGATCGGATTCGATCGGAGGGGGCGCGGGAGGTTCGGAGTCCGGCAAGGAGTCCGGCACCTCAGAGTCATGAGCTTCATGAGGGATAAGGTCAGTGTTCGGCTCTATCACCGTAGAGGTTGCAGCCACCGAGGCGGTGTCTAGCCATCCGTCCTCGATCTGCGCAGCCGGCTCCGCATTGAAGATCAGAGCGGGTTCGATTGCGGCCTCCAGGGTACTGTCCGGCTGCAGAGCTAAATCATGCTCGCCGTGACAGTGCGGCAGGCTCGGCTGTGGCTCAAATCCATCAAGGATCAAGTCCCCGCGGATGTCAGCCGTGAAGTTCAAACTTCCAGATCTGACCTGACGGCCAGGGGCGTAGCTTTCGATCTGCTCCCGTTGGCCAAGCGAATTGGCCCGCAGTGCGTGAAGGAAATATGCCCTAGAGGCAATAATATAGTTATTATTTATTTCCTCATATCATGATAAATGTTTATTATTCATGCTAGAATTGTATTAACCGGAAACATGATACATGTGTGAATACATAGACAAACATATAGTCACTAGTATGCCTCTACTTGACTAGCTCATTAATCAAAGATGGTTATGTTTCCTAACCATAGACATGTGTTGTCATTTCATTAGTGGGATCACATCATTAGGAGAATGATGTGATTGACATGACCCATTCCGTTAGCCTAGCACTTTATCGTTTAGTATATTGCTATTGCTTTCTTCATGACTTATACATGTTCCTGTAACTATGAGAATTATGCAACTCCAGTTTACCGGAGGAACACTTTGGGTACTACCAAACATCACAACGTAACTGGGTGATTATAAAGGAGTACTACAGGTGTCTCCAAAGGTACATGTTGAGTTGGCGTATTTCGAGATTAGGTTTTGTCACTCTGAATGTCGGAGAGGTATCTCTGGGCCCTCTCGGTAATGCACATCACTATAAGCCTTGCAAGCAATGTGACCAATGAGCTGGTTATGGGATGATGCATTACGTAATGAGTAAAGAGACTTACCGGTAACGATATTGAACTAGGTATTGGATACCGACGATCAAATCTCGGGCAAGTAACATACCGATGACAAAGGGAACAACGTATGTTGTTATGCGGTTTGACCGATAAAGATCTTCGTAGAATGTGTAGGAACCAATATGGGCATCCAGGTTCCGCTATTGGTTATTGACCGACAATAGTTCTAGGTCATGTCTACATAGTTCTCGAACCCGTAAGGTCCGCACGCTTAACGTTACGAAGACAGTTTTATTATGAGTTTATAAGTTTTGATGTACCAAAGTTTGTTCGGAGTCCTGGATGTGATCACGGACATGACGAGGAGTCTCGAAATGGTCGAGACATAAAGATTGATATATTGGAAGCCTATGTTTGGACATCGGAATAGTTCTGGGTGAAATCGGGATTTTACCGGAACACCGGGGGTTACCAGAACCCTCCCGGGGGATAATGGGCCTTAGTGGGCCATAAGGGAGAAGAGGAGGGCCGGCCAGGGCAGGCCGCGCGCCCCCTCCCCCCTTAGTCCGAATAGGACAAGGAAGGGGGGCGGCGCCCTCCTTTCCTCTTTCCCCTTCCCCTTTCCTTCTCCACCAAGGCAAGAGGGGGGAGTCCTACTCCCGGTGGGAGTAGGACTCCTCCAGGCGCACCCCTAGGGGGCCGGCCGCACCTCCCCCTCCCTCCTTTATATACGGGGGCAGGGGGGCACCCCAGAACACACAAGTTGATCTACGGATCGTTCCTTAGCCGTGTGCGGTGCCCCCCTCCACCATATTCCACCTCGGTCATATCGTCGCGGAGTTTACGCGAAGCCCTGTGCCGGTAGAACATCATCATCGTCACCACGCCGTCGTGCTGACGGAACTCATCCCCGAAGCTTTGCTGGATCGGAGCCCGGGGATCGTCATCGAGCTGAACGTGTGCTGAACTCGGAGGTGCCGTACGTTCGGTACTTGGATCGGTCGGATCGTGAAGATGTACGACCACATCAACCGTGTTGTCATAACGCTTCCGCTTACGGTCTACGAGGGTACATGGACAAACACTCTCCCCTCTCGTTGCTATGCCATCACCATGATCTTGCGTGTGCGTAGGAATTTTTTTTGAAATTACTACGTTTCCCTACAGTGGCATCCGAGCCTAGGTTTTATGCGTTGATGTTATATGCACGAGTAGAACACAAGTGAGTTGTGGGCGATACAAGTCATACTGCTTACCAGCATGTCATACTTTGGTTCGGCAGTATTGTGAGATGAAGCGGCGCAGACCGACATTACGCGTACGCTTACGCGAGACTGGTTTCACCGTTACGAGCACTCGTGCTTAAAGGTGGCTGGCGGGTGTCTGTCTCTCTCACTTTAGCTGAATCGAGTGTGGCTACGCCCGGTCCTTGCGAAGGTTAAAACAGCACCAACTTGACGAACTATCGTTGTGGTTTTTGATGCATAGGTAAGAACGGTTCTTGCTCAGCCCGTAGCAGCCACGTAAAATTTGCAACAACAAAGTAGAGGACGTCTAACTTGTTTTTGCAGGGCATGTTGTGATGTGATATGGTCAAGACGTGATGCTATATTTTATTGTATGAGATGATCATGTTTTGTAACCGAAGTTATCGGCAACTGGCAGGAGCCATATGGTTGTCGCTTTATTGTATGAAATGCAAACGCCCTGTAATTGCTTTACTTTATCACTAAGCGGTAGCGATAGTCGTAGAAGCAATAGATGGCGTAATGACAACGATGCTACGATGGAGATCAAGGTGTCGCGCCGGTGACGATGGTGATCATGACGGTGCTTCGAAGATGGAGATCACAAGCACAAGATGATGATGGCCATATCATATCACTTATATTGATTGCATGTGATGTTTATCCTTTATGCACCTTATCTTTCTTTGATTGACGGTAGCATTTTAAGATGATCTCTCACTAATAATCAAGAAGTGTTCTCCCTGAGTATGCACCGTTGTGAAAGTTCTTCGTGCTGAGACACCACGTGATGATCGGGTGTGATAGGCTCTACGTTCAAATACAACGGGTGCAAAACAGTTGCACACGCGGAATACTCAGGTCATACTTGACGAGCCTAGCATATACAGATATGGCCTTGGAACACGGAGACCGAAAGGTCGAGCATGAATCATATAGTAGATATGATCAACATAGTGACGTTCACCATTGAAACTACTCCATCTCACGTGATGATCGGACATGGTTTAGTTGATTTGGATCACGTGATCACTTAGATGACTAGAGAGATGTCTGTCTAAGTGGGAGTTCTTAAGTAATATGATTAATTGAACTTAAATTTATCATGAACTTAGTACCTGATAGTATTTTGCTTGTCTATGTTTGTTTGTAGATAGATGGCTCGTGTTGTTGTTCCGTTGAATTTTAATGCGTTCCTTGAGAAAGCAAAGTTGAAAGATGATGGTAGCAATTACACGGACTGGGTCCGTAACCTTAGGATTATCCTCATTGCTGCACAGAAAAGTTACGTCCTGGAAGCACCGCTGGGTGCCAGGCCTGCTGCTGATGCAACTGATGACGTTAAGAACGTCTGGCAGAGCAAAGCTGATGACTACTCGATAGTTCAGTGTGCCATGCTTTACAGCTTAGAACCGGGTCTTCAACGATGTTTTGAATGTCATGGAGCATATGAGATGTTCCAGGAGTTGAAGTTAATATTTCAAGCAAATGCCCGGATTGAGAGATATGAAGTCTCCAATAAGTTCTATAGCTGCAAGATGGAGGAGAATAGTTCTGTCAGTGAACACATACTCAAAATGTCTGGGTATAATAATCACTTGATTCAACTGGGAGTTAATCTTCCTGATGATAGTGTCATTGACAGAATTCTTCAATCACTGCCACCAAGCTACAAGAGCTTTGTGATGAACTATAATATGCAAGGGATGAACAAGACTATTCCCGAGCTCTTCGCAATGCTAAAAGCCGCGGAGGTAGAAATCAAGAAGGAGCATCAAGTGTTGATGGTTAACAAGACCACCAGTTTCAAGAAAAAGGGCAAATGGAAGAAGAAGGGGAACTTCAAAAAGAACAGCAAGAAAGTTGCTGCTCAAGAGAAGAAACCCAAGTCTGGACCTAAGCCTGAAACTGAGTGCTTCTACTTCAAGCAGACTGGACACTGGAAGCGGAACTGCCCCAAGTATTTGGCGGATAAGAAGGATGGCAAAGTGAACAAAGGTATATGTGATATACATGTTATTGATGTGTACCTTACTAATGCTCGCAGTAGCACCTGGGTATTTGATACTGGTTCTGTTGCTAATATTTGCAACTCGAAACAGGGACTACGGATTAAGCGAAGATTGGCTAAGGACGAGGTGACGATGCGCGTGGGAAATGGTTCCAAAGTCGATGTGATCGCGATCGGCACGCTACCTCTACATCTACCATCGGGATTAGTTTTAGACCTAAATAATTGTTATTTGGTGCCAGCGTTGAGCATGAACATTATATCTGGATCTTGTTTGATGCGAGATGGTTATTCATTTAAATCAGAGAATAATGGTTGTTCTATTTATATGAGTAATATCTTTTATGGTCATGCACCCTTGAAGAGTGGTCTATTTTTATTGAATCTCGATAGTAGTGATACACATATTCATAGTATTGAAACCAAAAGATGCAGAGTTGATAACGATAGTGCAACTTATTTATGGCACTGCCGTTTAGGTCATATCGTTGTAAAGCGCATGAAGAAACTCCATACTGATGGGCTTTTGGAATCACTTGATTATGAATTACTTGGTACTTGCGAACCGTGCCTCATGGGCAAGATGACTAAAACGCCGTTCTCTGGAATTATGGAGCGAGCAACTGATTTATTGGAAATCATACATACTGATGTTTGTGGTCCAATGAATGTTGAGGCTCGCGGCGGGTATCGTTATTTTCTCACCTTCACAGATGATTTGAGCAGATATGGGTATATCTACTTGATGAAACACAAGTCTGAAACATTTGAAAAGTTCAAAGAATTTTAGAGTGAAGTGGAAAATCATCATAACAAGAAAATAAAATTTCTACGATCTGATCGTGGAGGAGAATATTTGAGTTACGAGTTTGGCCTACACTTGAAACAATGCGGAATAGTTTCGCAACTCACGCCACCCGGAACACCACAACGAAATGGTGTGTCCGAACGTCGTAATCGTACTTTACTAGATATGGTGCGATCTATGATGTCTCTTACTGATTTACCGCTATCGTTTTGGGGTTATGCTTTAGAGACGGCCACATTCACGTTAAATAGGGCACCATCAAAATCCGTTAAGACGACGCCTTATGAACTGTGGTTTGGCAAGAAACCAAAGTTGTCGTTTCTTAAAGTTTGGGGCTGCGATGCTTATGTGAAGAAACTTCAACCAGATAAGCTCAAACCCAAATCGGAGAAATGTGTCTTCATAGGATACCCAAAAGAGACTATTGGGTACACCTTCTATCACAGATCTGAGGGCAAGATTTTCATTGCTAAAATCGGATCCTTTCTAGAGAAGGAGTTTCTCTCGAAAGAAGTGAGTGGGAGGAAAGTAGAACTTGATGAGATAACTGTATCTACTCCCTTATTGGAAAGTAGTTGATCACAAGAACTAGTTCCTGTGACGACTACAACAATTAGTGAGGAAGCTAATGATATTGATCATGAAACTTCAGATCAAGTTTCTACCGAACCTCGTAGGTCTACTAGAGTAAGATCCGCACCAGAGTGGTACGGTAATCCTATTCTGGAAGTCATGTTACTTTACCATGATGAACCTACGAACTATGAGGAAGCGATGATGAGCCCAGATTCCGCAAAATGGCTGGAGTCTATGAAATCTGAGATGGGATCCATGTATGAAAACAAAGTATGGACTTTGGTTGACTTGCCCGATGATCGGCAAGCCATTGAGAATAAATGGATCTTTAAGAAGAAGACTGACGCTGATGGTAATGTAACTGACTATAAAGCTCGACTTGTTGTGAAAGGTTTTCGGCAAGTTCAAGGGGTTGAAGACGATGAGACTTTCTCACCCGTAGTGATGCTTAAGTCTGTCTGAATCATGTTAGCTATTGCTGCATTTCATGATTATGAAATTTGGCAAATGGATGTCAAAACTGCGTTCTTGAATGGATTTCTGGAAGAAGAGTTGTATATGATGCAGCCAGAAGGTTTTGTTGATCCAAAAGATGCTAACAAAGTATGCAAGCTCCAGCGATCCATTTATGGACTGGTGCAAGCATCTCGGAGTTGGAATAAACGTTTTGATAGTGTAATCAAAGCATATGGTCTTATACAGACTTTTGGAGAAGCCTGTATTTACAAGAAAGTGAGTGGGAGCTCTGTAGCATTTCTGATATTATATGTAGATGACATATTATTAATCGGAAATGATATAGAATTTCTGGATAGCATAAAGGGATACTTGAATAAAAGTTTTTCAATGAAAGACCTCGGTGAAGCTGCTTACATATTGGGCATCAAGATCTATAGAGATAGATCAAGACGCTTAATAGGACTTTCACAAAGCACATACCTTGACAAAATTTTGAAAAAGTTCAAAATGGATCAGGCAAAGAAAGGGTTCTTGCCCGTGCTACAAGGTGTGAAGTTGAGTCAAACTCAATGCCCGACCACAGCAGAAGATAGAGAGAAAATGAAAGATGTTCCCTATGCTTCAGCCATAGGCTCTATCATGTATGCAATGCTGTGTACCAGACCTGACGTATGCTTAGCAATAAGCTTGGCAGGAAGGAACCAAAGTAATCCAGGAGTGGATCACTGGACAGCGGTCAAGAACATCCTGAAATACCTGAAAAGGACTAAGGATATGTTTCTCGTATATGGAGGTGACAAAGAGCTAGTCGTAAATGGTTACGTCGATGCAAGCTTTGACACTGATCCGGACGATTCTAAATCGCAAACCGGATACGTGTTTTTATTAAACGGTGGAGCTGTAAGTTGGTGCAGTTCTAAACAAAGCGTCGTGGCGGGATCTACATGTGAAGCGGAGTACATAGCTGCTTCTGAAGCAGCAAATGAAGGAGTCTGGATGAAGGAGTTCATTTCCAATCTAGGTGTCATACCTAGTGCATCGGGACCAATGAAAATCTTCTGTGACAATACTGGTGCAATTGCCTTAGCACAGGAATCCAAATTTCACAAGAGGACCAAGCACATCAAGAGACGCTTCAATTCCATTCGAGACCAAGTCCAAGTGGGAGACATAGAGATTTGCAAGATACATACAGATCTGAATGTTGCAGACCCGTTGACTAAGCCTCTCTCATGAGCAAAACATGATCAGCACCAAGACTCCATGGGTGTTAGAATCATTACTATGTAATCTAGATTATTGACTCTAGTGCAAGTGGGAGACTGAAGGAAATATGCCCTAGAGGCAATAATATAGTTATTATTTATTTCCTCATATCATGATAAATGTTTATTATTCATGCTAGAATTGTATTAACCGGAAACATGATACATGTGTGAATACATAGACAAACATATAGTCACTAGTATGCCTCTACTTGACTAGCTCATTAATCAAAGATGGTTATGTTTCCTAACCATAGACATGTGTTGTCATTTGATTAGTGGGATCACATCATTAGGAGAATGATGTGATTGACATGACCCATTCCATTAGCCTAGCACTTGATCGTTTAGTATATTGCTATTGCTTTCTTCATGACTTATACATGTTCCTGTAACTATGAGAATTATGCAACTCCCGTTTACCGGAGGAACACTTTGGGTACTACCAAACGTCACAACATAACTGGGTGATTATAAAGGAGTACTACAGGTGTCTCTGAAGGTACATGTTGAGTTGGCGTATTTCGAGATTAGGTTTTGTCACTCCGAATGTCGGAGAGGTATCTCTGGGCCCTCTCGGTAATGCACATCACTATAAGCCTTGCAAGCAATGTGACCAATGAGTTGGTTATGGGATGATGCATTACGTAACGAGTAAAGAGACTTACAGGTAACGAGGTTGAACTAGGTATTGGATACCGATGATCAAATCTCGGGCAAGTAACATACCGATGACAAAGGGAACAACGTATGTTGTTATGCGGTTTGACCGATAAAGATCTTCGTAGAATGTGTACGAACCAATATGGGCATCCAGGTCCCGCTATTGGTTATTGACTGAGAATAGTTCTAGGTCATGTCTACATAGTTCTCGAACCCATAAGGTACGCACGCTTAACGTTACGATGACAGTTTTATTATGAGTTTATAAGTTTTGATGTACCGAAGTTTGTTCGGAGTCCCGGATTTGATCACGGACATGACGAGGAGTCTCGAAATGGTCGAGACATAAAGATTGATATATTGGAAGCCTATGTTTGGACATCGGAATAGTTCTGGGTGAAATCGGGATTTTACCGGAACACCGGGGGGTTACCGGAACCCTCCCGGGGGATAATGGGCCTTAGTGGGCCATAAGGGAGAAGAGGAGGGCCGGCCAGGGCAGGCCGCGCCCCCCCCCCTAAGTCCGAATAGGACAAGGAAGGGGGGGGCGGCGCCCCCCTTTCCTCGTTCCCCTTCCCCCTTTCCTTCTCCACCAAGGCAAGAGGGGGGAGTCCTAGGGGGCCGGCCGCACCTCCCCCCTCCCTCCTTTATATACGAGGGCAGGGGGCACCCCAGAACACACAAGTTGATCTACGGATCATTCCTTAGCCGTGTGCGGTGCCCCCCTCCACCATATTCCACCTCGGTCATATCGTCGCGGAGTTTAGGCGAAGCCCTGTGCCGGTAGAACATCATCATCGTCACCATGCCGTCGTGCTGACGGAACTCATCCCCGAAGCTTTGCTGGATTGGAGCCCAGGGATCGTCATCGAGCTGAACGTGTGCTTAACTCAAAGGTGTCGTACGTTCGGTACTTGGATCGGTCGGATCGTGAAGACGTACGACCACATCAACCGCGTTGTCATAACGCTTCCGCTTACGGTCTACGAGGGTACGTGGACAAACACTCTCCCCTCTCGTTGCTATGCCATCACCATGATCTTGCGTGTGCGTAGGATTTTCTTTTGAAATTAAATGTTTCCCTACAGTGCGAAGCCGCCGAATACGAAGATTTGTCCGGGGAGGAAGGTCTCACCCTGGACTACGTCGTTGATGATGATCGAAGAAGCCATCGAGCCTATCGGTGATGGCACAGAGGAACTCTCAGTGAAAGCACCAATGTCGGTGTCAAAACCGGCGGATCTCGGGTAGGGGGTCCCGAACTGTGCGTCTAGGCGGATGGTAACAGGAGACAAGGGACACGATGTTTTACCCAGGTTCGGGCCCTCTTGATGGAGGTAAAACCCTACGTCCTGCTTGATTAATATTGATGATGTGTGTTACAATATTGGATCTACCACGAGATCAAGGAGGCTAAACCCTAGAAGCTAGCCTATGGTATGATTGTTGTTCGTCCTATGGACTAAAGCCATCCGGTTTATATAGACACCGGAGAGGGCTAGGGTTACACAAAGTCAGTTACAATGGTAGCAGATCTACATATCCGTATCGCCAAGCTTGCCTTCCACGCCAAGGAAAGTCCCATCCGGACACGGGACGAAGTCTTCAATCTTGTATCTTCATAGTCTTGGAGTTCGGCCGATCATGATAGTTCGGCTATCCAGACACCCCCTAGTCCGGAACTCCCTCAGTTAGCATAAGCAAGTAATATGCGAATAGCCTCAAGTCTAGCAACAGGTGCAAAAGTTTCATCGAAATCAATTCATTCAACCACTGTGTAGCCTTGAGCTACAAGTCGTGCCTTATTCCTCACCACAAGGCCATTTTCATCTTGCTTGTTGCGGTAGATCCACTTTGTGCCAATGATATTTTGCTTGCGAGGATTTGGACGTTTGACCAGTTCCCAGACATTGTTGAGCTCGAACTGATGTAATTCTTCTTGCATGGCCCGAATCCACTCAGGCTCCAGAAATGCTTCATCTACTTTAGTGGGCTCTGTGATAGAGCAAAAGCATAGTGCCCACAAAAGTTAGATCAATGTGAAGCTTTTGAGTGGGTGAGAGGACCTGGTGCTTCAATGTCATTGATGATCTTTTCAACTTGCACTTCTTTTGCAACGCGAGGATGAGCTGGTTGTCGTCGAGGAATTTGATCAGCATTTTCTTCAGCACCATTTTCTTCAGCATTTTCCTCAGGTGCATTAACTCGACGATCTTCGCGTTCTGGAATGAATTCTTCAGTAGATACTTCGGTAGGAATGACATCCTCAGTAGCCTTGAACTTGATAGAATCCTCAGGTGCTGGTTCATCTATCACAGAGGGTAGGTGCTCTCTTTGCGAGCCATTAGTTTCATCGAACCGCACATCTACAGTTTCAAGAACCTTGTGAAGAGCGTTGTTGAAGACTCTGTAGGTGTGCGAGTCCTTTCTGTAACCAAGCATAAAACTTTCATGTGCTTTCGGTGCGAATTTAGCATTATGATGAGGATCTCTAATCCAACATTTAGCACCGAAGACTTTGAAATAACTCACATTGGGTTTCTTGTCAATGAGGAGTTCATAGGCAGTCTTCTTGAAGAATTAGTGAAGATATACTCTGTTGATGATGTGGCACACGGTATCAATTGCATCAATCCAAAAACGATGAGGCATTTTGTATTCATCAACCATAGTGCGAGCCATCTCAACAAGATTTCTGTTCTTGCGCTCCACGACGCCATTTTGCTGAGGAGTATAAGGAGCATATAACTCATGAGTAATACCAAGTTCATCAAGATAGTCATTAAGACCGGAATTCTTGAACTCAGTTCCATTGTCACTCCTGATGTGCTTGATCTTCACACCAAAGTTGGTTGAAGCCCTCGAGGAAAATCGTTTGAAGACTTCCTGCACTTCATGTTTGTAAGTAACAATGTGTACCCATGTGTAACGAGAATAATCATCAACAATAACAAAGCCATATAGAGATGCATCATTTGTCACATCAGAATAATGATTAGGACTGAAGAGATCCATGTGAAGCAATTCGAATGGACGAGTAGTGGTCATGATAGTCTTCGCTGGATGCTTGGCCTTGGTCATTTTTCAAGCTTCACAGGCTCCACACAAGTGATACTTGAGGAATTTGACATTATCAATGCCAATGACATGCTTCTTCTTCGCAAGTGTGTGCAAATTCCTCATGCCTGCGTGACCAAGTCGTCGATGCCATAGCCAGCCTTCTGAAGCTTTTGCAAGTAAGCACACGGCAGGTTGTGGTCCTGTAGAGAAATCAACAATGTACAAGTCTCCTCTCCTAAAGCCTTCGAAGACTTTGGAATTGTCAGCTTCCATGATCACAACACAATGATACTTGCCAAAGACAACAACCATATCAAGATCACAAAGCATTGAGACAGACATGAGGTTGTATCCTAAGGACTCGACAAGCATGACTTTGTCCATGTGTATGTCCTTAGAGATCGCAACCTTACCTAGACCCAATACCTGACTTTTGCCTTTGTCAGCGAAGATGATATGCTTCAGATGTGACGGTGTTAAGGGAGCATCCATCAAGAGATTCTTGTCACCAGTCATGTGATTTGTACATCCACTATCAAGGACCCATTCGTTTGCTTTGGGTTGATCATCCTGAAGATGAATTAGTGCATCTTACAAACTCATATACTTCATCAGTGAAGAATATGACGTCAATTTCATCAGTTCAATTTCATCAAGCAATAGCACAGATAAGCAGTGTGAGGACGTGTGAAATGAAAGTTCATTTCATCATGATTTGCCTGCGTCCTTTCAGGCACTGTTCAGGTCTCCAGAAGATTCTTCAGTCATTTTAAGCACGACTGGAGACCTAACCCTGCATAGGAGATTAGTTCCTTTTCTTCACCACCCACATCTGAAGGGGTGGCAAAGAATTCATCACTCTGCGAGCACCATATGAGAAAGGTGGCATGGACGCCGGTCCACTTTGTTTCACATAAGAGGGGTTAGGGTAAGCATATGAATAAGCAGAGAAATTCTTCGAGGACTTATGAACACAATGATTTGAAGAATAATGCACATATTCATAGCCCTTAGCTCTACCCTGCGGAACAGAAGGATTAGCACGATGATGGTCATATGAGGACTTTGATCCTTTTGAGGAATTTGATCCACGTGAGGAATTTGGTCCGTATGACGACTTGGATCCATATGAAGAATTTGGTCCATATGAAGAGTTTGATCTGGGGTTCCTTTTCTTCACAGGTGGTGTCATGAGGACATCCACCTGAAGACTTTCAAGGCAACTTTTGGGAACCCAGATTTTCTTCATAGGGGAACCGTTCCTGCAGTTAGTGCCAACATATCTAGCAAATACTTCACCATTCTGATTTTTGAACAGTTTATAGTTAGAGTCAAATGACTCATCAGAAGAATGAGGAGATTCACATGTAAAGCCAGACACGTTAGATGGATCAACTGGAGGTCCCTTTGCAGCAACCCATGAGGTATTAGGGTACTGCTCAGGCTTCCAATATGTTCCATCAGCATTGAGTTTCCTCTCAAAGGCAATACCCTCTTTCCTAGGGTTTCTGTTGAGGATCTGCTTTTTAAGCACATCACAAAGAGTCTGATGCCCTTTGAGGCTTTTGTACATGCCTGTCATATACAATTCCTTCAGCCCTGCATCGTCAGTGATACTAGCAATGTCCTCAGATGAGGAATTAGTGATAGCAGAGGCAGGTGAAGAATTTGTAACATTTGAAGCATTTGAACATTCAGGTGAAGAATTAGCAGATTCACGTTCAATGCACTTTAAGCATGGAGGAACAAATTCTTCCTGAGAAGCGTTGATTTGTTGAGCAAGTAGTGAATCGCGCTCCTTCTGAAGATCTTCATAACTCACTCTTAGCTTCTCAAGATCTTGCTTTCTTTGAAGAAATTCATAAGAAAGCTTCTCGTGATCAGTTAAGAGAGTTTTATGATGACTTTGAAGGTTGTCAAACTTAGACTGAAGTCTCTGAAGATTTTCAGTCAGGGCTTTAGTGAGATCCATTTCTTCACCCAACATATCATTACTTTTGTCTAGCATGTTTTGAACCTTTTCCAAGGCCGTTTGTTGTTTAGTGGCAATGCAAACAAGTTTGGTATAACTAAGTTCATATCATCATCAGATCCATCATCATCAGATTCATCGTCACTAGACTCGGATGAGGAACATTCGATTACCTTGTCACCCTTTGCCATGAGACATGATGCAGAAGAGGATGATTCTGGTTCGAAAGTCATCGTGTTGAGGGATTCCTTGTAATCCTCAAACCACGGATCATGATGAGTCCGACGACCTTCACAGACCTTAGAGAGACGGTCCCAGATTAGCTTCGCGTGATTGAGATGCATGATGTTCCTGAACTGATTTCGGGACAGACTAGAGCAGATGACATCCTTCGCTGTGAGGTTAAGCAGTGTGTACTTGCGAATGTCATCAGCCTCAGCCCTCTTGCATAGATCAGTAAGACCGATCTCGGTGACGGTCCACAGTTTGCTGTCCATAACCATGAGTCGCTTTTTCATCATGGCCTTCCACCGAGGATACTCATGACCGTCAAAGATGGGACAGGAAACGTTCCTCGATCCTACAGTCGACATAACTAGAACTCCAGGTGGTTAAACCAAAATCACACAGAACAAGGGAGTACCTTGCTCTGATACCAATTGAAAGTGCGTTATATCGACTAGAGGGGGGGTGAATAGGCGATTTTTATGAATTCTTCACTGAGGAATTTGCCGGTGAGGAAATTCCTTAGAAAAGAACTACTTGCAGTGGAATAAGTACTTAGAAGTAAGCATGACAGAATACACACATAGTCATCATGATGAAATGAAGACAAACACAGAGTACAGAAAGCGTAGACACAGGATAACACAACATGAAGACAAACAGACTGAAGAAATTGAACTGAGGAAATTGAGAAAGTCTTCAGTCAAAGTCTTCAAACACAGATATGAACAATCACTCAACACAGTAATGAGGAAATGAAAGAGTTGAGGAAATAGAACCAGTAAGGTTGGTGAAGACAATGATTTGGTAGACCAGTTCGAACTGTTGTCTCAGTTGTACGTCTGGTTGGAGCGGCTGGGTATTTAAACTTGAGGACACACAGTCCCGGAGACCCAGTCGCTGAGCACGCAGCTCAGGACACCAAGTCCTCACCGTATTCTCCTTGAACTAAGGTCACACAGACCTCGTCCAATCACTCGTGGTAAGTATTCAGGCGACTTCCAAACCTTCATAGACTTCGGTCACTCGGCGATCCAAAATTCCTCTTGGATGCTCTAGACCATGACGCCTAACCGTCTGGAAGAAGCACAGTCTTCAAAGGTAACAAGCATCGGATCCACATAGGATCAATCTCTTCAGTGATGCTCAATCACTTCGGGTTTGTAGGTGTTTGGGGTTTGGGATTTTCCTCACTCGATGATTTTCGCCAAAGTCCTCGGAGGATGGGTTGCTCTTAAATGACAAGTGTCAGTTTCTCTCGGAGCAGCCAACCCGCTAGTGGTTGTAGGGGGGCGGCTATTTATAGCCTAGGTAGCAGCCTGACATGATAAGACATAAATGCCCTTCAATGATATGACCGTTAGGTGGATAAGATATTTTGGGACAGCTGGCGCGCAGCACAGCAACGGTCGGAAATTTGACTCTCAAATTCCTCAAGGCTATCATGTTCCTCACTGTGTAGGTAATCCGCACTGGCGATTTCCTAACTCCTCAGTTAGAACAAATTCCTCAGCGACCAGAAGAACTTCGTCTCTGTCACTGAAGAAATTTGACTGAACTGTATAAGATTTCCAATGGCTTCACTCGAAGGGATTGGTAGGTGTAGGATTTTGAGTTGAGCATCACATGGAAATTTTTCCTTAGTATTTCCTCGACCCCCTTTAACAGTACGGTGTTTCCTATGACTCAAGAAAGAGAAAAACAAAACTATGAAAACGAAAGTCTTCAAGCTTCATATTCCTTGCATGATTATCAAGTCTTCACGGACACACCAATTTCTTCACTTTCAAAGTCTTCATGAAAGTCTTCAGGAATACCAAAATCTTCAGTCGAAGATATTCATTTTTAGGGGTCGACTTTCTCTGTAAATATCAAACTCCTCATAGACTTATAGACCTGTGTATACTCATAAACACATTAGTCCCTTAACCTATAAGTCTTAAATACACCAAAATCACTAAGGGGAACTAGATGCACTTACACGTACGTAGCGTTGTCATTCTGATGGCGAACGTGTGCGTATATATATACTGGTGGATGTAGAGGCGCACACGTGTCTAGTAGAGGCGCGCACGTAGCATGTACACGTACGTACAGCGGCCAGGGTGCAAGAAAGAAAATACGGCCATGTACGTACATACGGGCAAGGTCTCTAACGCCTACTCGCGCATACATGGCTGGGTCGGAACAGAGAAACAGAATCGTCGTCGTGTTCATGGGGAGGCAACGGAATGCGTCATGTTCATGGGGACGCAACGGAATGCGTCGTGTTCATCGGGAGGCGACGGAACGCGTGGGAGCCAACCGGCTGGGTCGGAACGGAATGCGTGGTCGTGTTCATCGGGAGGGCTTGGATGGAACATGCGATGGAAACGAGGCCTGGCGTACCGCACAACGGAGGAAACGGACCTCCTACGTTCGGAACGGGGTCCTGTTGATCGGGAGGGGTGTGGCGTACCGCAAAACGGAGGAAACGGACCTCCTACGGTCGAAACGGGGGTCCTGTTGATCAGGAGGGGTGTGGCGTACCACAAAACGGATGAAACGGACCTCCTACGGTCGAAACGGGGGTCATGTTGATCGGGAGGGGTGTGGCGTACCGCAAAACGGACGAAACGGACTTGTGTTGGAGCGCTACGGTCGAAACGTGGGTCCTGTTCATCGGGAGGGGTGTGGCGTACCACAAAACGGGACTCCACGGGATACTGTTCATCTCGACCGTCGACCTCCTCCAGCCTCCACAGGCTACCGTCGACCTCCTCCAGCCTCCATGGGCTCATGTTCATCAAGCCTCCACCGCGCGCTACTCCACCGGCTACTGTTCAACCACCCCTCCATCATCTATTCTTCATCTAGCCCTCCACACCACGGGGTCCTGTTCAACCACCCCTCCACGGGCACCCCTCCACCGTCTACTGTTCATCTAGCCCTCCACACCACAGGGTCCTGTTCATCCAGAGGCAACGCCACCGCTCACTGTTTATCCAACCCCCCCCCCCCCCACAACACTCACTGTTCATCCAATCGATCGGCTTCAGTTAGCAGCAGTAGCGAAGGAATCACTCGATCAGGTTTAGTTAACATCCATCGATCGATCGCTCGGGTTCAGTAATGCGTAGCCTACAGTGCAATCGCTCGGGTTTAGTTAGAGCCCAACGCCTCGCTCGGGTTCAGTTAGAGCCAACGCCTCGCACACACGCGCGTACGTGTATGAGAGAAACGCGCATCGCTCGACCCCTGACCTCCTACCGTAACTGGGAACTCCCCGAAATTTTCCTCCCCCTCGCTTCTACCATGGTTTTTTCCGTCATGGATGGCCCAAAGAATGTCATGCAGCTGCGTCTCCGGCCCGCCTAGGACAAAAGGCCCATTTTCTGTCATGATTTTTTGTCATAGAAGTAGGAGCCCACCACATCTATGATGATACCGGGTTTTGTCACAATTATCGTCATAGAAGTGTCATATGTATGACAAAAAAAATTTCGTTCGGCCCAAAATGTCACGGATGTGTCTTTTTTTGTAGTGATATTGCATGAACTCCTCAAGAAATACAGCCTCTTGTAGGAACGGGGTGTGTGGCCATTCGCACGGCCGTACTTCCGCCAACCTCCGAGGGTGGAGATCACTGTTATAAGACTCCCCAATAACACCCTTGGAGTTCTTGTTAGAGCCAAACTTCCTGAAGATATTCATGTCCGCGTACAATTTTTCCTATGAACAAAATTCTGAATTTTTAGTTCACAAAATTTTCCCAACAAAACTTCACAAAATTGATAGCAACTACTCATAGGGATACAAAGAGGCCATAGCAAGCATTCAACCTGCTTAGAACACTAAGAATTCAACATGCAAGCTCATCTACAGTAGCACCAAGAGTAGCTAATTATTCAAAGTATAAACCACTAGAACAAAAACTAATTGAACAAATGGTGGAGTCACATACCAAGCAACAATCCCCTGAAACAGTTTTGGAAACGGAGCTTCAAGCAAAGAGATTGAAATCCACGGGTTTGAGCTCAAGAACACGAGAGAGAGAGCAATGGAGAATTTTTTCTGGAGGTAAGTGATGATGTGGGCTAAAGAGATAAGTGAGGGGTCGACGTGGGGACCACAACCCACCAAGGCACGCCTGGGGGTCCTGGCGCGCCCAGGGGGGTTGTGCCCACCTGGTGCACCTCCCTCTGGTATTATTTGCACTAGAAATTCAGAAATATTCAGAAAAAATTCATGTTCAATTTTCAGGGCATTCTGAGAACTTTTATTTTTGGGTCATTTTTTATTGCACGGGAAATTCAGAAAACAGACAAAACATGGCATTTTATTTTATTTAACTAATAAAAACAGGAAACAAAAGGTAGGGACAGAAGGTAGTGCTTACTAAATTCATCAACTTCATACCATTCAAAAATGATTCATTAATAAGGTTGATCAGGTCTTATTTTCAACCACTTTCGGTTAGCATGAAACTGAAGAACTTTCGTAAATCATTAAGTTACCTCAATGGGGATATTCATTTCCCCTACAATAGCATTTCATATTTCTTTTTGACAGTAGGTAGAGGTATTTGAAAACTTCCAATAGTGATTATCGGAGATTTTTCAATAACATTAATACCATTCACTTGGAATTGTTTCTTCGGAAAATGCACCGTATGCTCATTACCATTAATATGAAAAGTGACCTTGCTTTTGTTGCAATCAATAACAGCTGTTGCAGTATTCAAGAAGGGTCTACTAAGGATAATCGACATGTTGTCGTCCTCGGGCATCTCAAGTATAACAAAGTCGGTCAAAATAGTAACATTAGCAACAACAACATGCACATCCTCACAGATATCGATAGGTATGTCAGTTGATTTATCAGCCATTTGCAATGATATTTCAGTAGGTGTGAG
The DNA here is from genome assembly GCF_018294505.1 of Triticum aestivum. NCBI lineage: Eukaryota > Viridiplantae > Streptophyta > Magnoliopsida > Poales > Poaceae > Triticum > Triticum aestivum. The sequence continues at coordinate 772,796,388 of NC_057798.1, read as the reverse complement.
TTTATTGAAATCAAGTCTTTTATATAAAGAGAAAGACATAACACTAACACCAGCTCCCAGATCACACAAAGCAATTTTCACATAATTCCTTTTGATGGAGCAAGGTATAGTTGGTATACCCGGATCTCCAAGTTTTTTAGGTACTCCATCTTTAAAAGTATAGTTACCAAGCATAGTGGAGATTTCAGTTACCGGTATTTTCCTCTTATTTGTGATGATATCTTTCATATACTTTGCATAAGAAGGCATTTTTAAGATGTCAGACAAGCGAGTATGCAAAAAGACTAGCCTCAGCATTTCAGCAAATCATTCAAATTATTCATCATCTTTCCTTTTAGTTGACTTGGGTGGAAAAGGAATAGGTTTTTGAACCCATGGTTCTCTTTATTTACCGTGTTTTCTAGCAACAAAGTCTCTTTTATCATATCTTTTATTCTTAGGTTGTGGATTATCAAGATAAACAGGTGGTTCTATCTCAACATCATTATCTGGTTCCTTATCATTATTTGTTTAAGTGTATTCATGAACCTCATCATTATCTTTTTCATTATCACTAGGTGGATGTTCATTACCAGATTGAGTTTCAGCATCAGAGATTTCCTTTTCATTATCAGGAGGTTTGTCTATTTCAAGTTCACTAGAAGCATGCAAAGTCCTATCATTTTTGTTTTTCTTTTTAGAAGGACCAGGTGCACTAGTGTTATTTCTTTGCGAATCTTGTTCAATTCTTTTTGGGTGTCCCTTAGGATAAAGTGGTTCCTGAGTCATTTTACCTCCTCTAGTTGCAACTCAAACAGCAAAGTCATGTATATTATGATTCATTTCATCAAGTAATTCTCTTTGTGATTTAGCAACTTGTTCTAACTGGGTTTGAACCATAGAAGCATGTTTTCCAACACCTCTAACATCATTTGAGATTCTAAATAACAAGTCACTCAAGCGAGCAATCATATCAGAATTATATTTCAATTGTTTCATAACATTTGCATTGAAGTGGTCTTGTTTTCAAGTGTAGTTTTCAAACTAATAAAGGCATTGGCTAGGATGCATATTGTGAGGATTATCATTTTCATTGAACTTCATAAGAGAATTTACCTCTACCACCTTAGGCAGTGGTGGTGTATCAAGCCCATGTATTTCTTCAATACGAGGTAAATTTTTAACATCCTCAACTTTAATACCTTTTTCCTTCATAGATTTCTTTCCCTCTTGCATATCTTCAGGACTGAGATATAATATTCCCCTCTTCTTCGGAGTGGGTTTAGGCGGTGGTTCAGGAATAGTCCAATCATCATAATTTTTCAATATGTTATTCAATAATTCTTCAGCTTGAGCAATAATTTGTTCCCAGAAAACACAACCAGCACAACTATATAGGAGGTCCCTAGAAGCATCGGTTAGTCCATTATAGAAGATATCAAGTATTTCATTTTTCTTAAGAGGATGATCAGGCAAAGCATTAAGCAATTGGAGAAGCCTCCCCCAAGCTTGTGGGAGACTCTCTTCTTTAGTTTGAACAAAGTTAAATATTTCCTGTAAGGTAGCTTGTTTCTTATGAGCAGGAAAATATTTTCCAGAGAAGTAGTAAATCATATCCTGGGGACTACGCACACAACTAGGAGCAAGAGTATTGTGCCAAGCTTTAGCATCACCCTTTAATGAGAAAATAAATAATTTGAGAATAAAGTAGTATCGAGTTTTCTCATCATGATTAAAAAGGGTGGCTATATCATTCAACTTAGTAAGATGTGCCACAACAGTTTCAGTTTCATAACCATGGAAAGGATCAAATTCAACCAAAGTAATTAACTCTGGGTCGACAGAGAATTCATAATCCTTATCATCAATAAAGATAGGCGAAGTAGAAAACTTAGGATCACATTTCATTCTAGCATTCAGAGATTTTTCTTTATACTTGTGTAATAATTTCTCTAGATCATCTCTATCCTTACAAGCAAAAATATCTCTAGTTGCCTCTTCACTCATAACATAGCCTTCCGGTACCTTAGGCAATTCATATCTAGGGGGCTAGCTCTAGCAAGTGTTTCAGGAGTTTCAGTTTCAAGCTCATCATCAAATTCAACAGCATCAAGTTGTATTACTCTAGCAATTTGTTCACCAAGAAATTCACCAAGTGGCACATCATCATTATCGAACATGGTACTAGCATCATCATAAGCATCATTCATTGTAGAAGTAGCATCATCAATAACTTGCGACATATCAGAATTAATAGCATATGGTGGTGTTGCAAGTTTACTCATAACAGAAGGTGAATCTAAAGCAGAACTGGATGGTAGTTCCTTACCTCCCCTCGTCTTTGAGGGAAATATCTTAGTCTTTGGATCCTTCAGATTCTTCATGGTGATAAATTGATAATAATCCCCAAGTGACTCAACAAATATAGCTATGCTCCCCGGCAACGGCGCCAGAAAAAGGTCTTGATAACCCACAAGTATAGGGGGTCGCAACAGTTTTTGAGGCTAAGTATTTAACCCAAATTATAGATTCGACACAAGGGGAGCCAAAGAATATTTGAAGGTATTAGCATCTGAGTTGTCAATTCAACCACACCTGGAGATTAATTATTTGCAGCAAAGTGATCAGTAGCAAACTAGTTTGATAGTTTTGATATAGTGACAGCATCAACGGTAACGGTAATAGTGATAATAGTAATTTGTAGCAAGTGTAACAGTGATGATAGCAGTAGTAACTCGGCAGAAACAATATAAGATAAATTCGTAGGCATTGGATCGGTGACTTGTTGGATGATATTCATATTGTGACAGTTATAACCTAGGGCAATACGCACTAGCTCCAGTTCGTTGATATAATGTAGGCATGTATTCCGTAAATAGTCATATGTGCTTTATTAAAAGAACTTGCATGACATATTTTGTCCTACCCCCCCCCCCCCCCCCCCCCCCGCGTGGCAGCGGGGTCCATATTGGAAACTAAGGGATATTAAGGCCTCCTTTAAATAGAGAACCAGAACAAAGCATTAACACATAGTGAATACATGAACTCCTCAAACTACGGTCATCACCGAGAGTGGGCCCGGTTGTTGTCATTCCGGGGTTGTCGTATAACCGTGGTAGGTGACTATAACTTGCAAAATCGGATCTAAAACATGGATATAATGATGAATTCCTAAACGGTTAAGATCTGAGTTCATGGCACCCGGGCCCGAAGTGACAAGCATTAAGCATAGCAAAGTCATAGCAACATCAATCTAAGAACATAGTGGACACTAGGGATCAGGCCCTAACAAAACTAACTCGATTACATGATGAATCCCATCCAACTCCTCATAGACCAGTGAGCCTACGAAGGAATTACTCACTCCCGGTGGGGAGCGTCATGGAATTGGCGATGGAGATGGGTTGGTGATGACGAAGAACGAAGATCCCCCTCTCCGGAGCCCCAAACGGACTCCAGATCTGCCCTCCCGAGGAAGAACAGGGCTTGGCGGCGGCTCCGTCTCGGGGATTGTGATAATTCTTTCTCTGATTTTTTTTCTGGAAATATGTGATTTTATAGTATCAGGGGGGTCGTCTGCGGGGCCACCAGGTGGGTACAACCCACCTGGGCGCGCCAGGAGAGGCGGGTGCGCCCTGGTGGGTTGTGCCTACCTAGGTGCCCCTCTCCTGCAGGTCTTGGCTCCAGAAATTCTTATTATTGATATAAAAAATCCTCGCAAAGTTTTGTTCCATTCCGAGAACTTTTATTTCTGCACAAAAAGAACGCCATGGTAGTTCTGCTGAAAACAACGTCAGTCTGGGGTTAGTTTCATTCAAATCATGCAAATTATAGTCCAAAACAAGAGGAAAAGCGTAAGAAAAAATAGATACGCAGGAGGCGTATCACATTCCAATAGACTTAGCAAGTGTTTGATGGTTGGAAACTCAAATGTGATTCGAGTTCTATGACTACATGTGTTTCATCACATTTTTCACATGCATTTCTCGCTACGTCACAACCAACACCAAACACATATAAAATTTGTTAGCTTTAGGCTGTAGACTGTAGTTTATATTCACAGTCTATCAATGACCACCCAAAAACATACTACATGAATGAATGCTAAACTCTTAGAATGACACCCCCATCCTATATATATGTACATTTTGAGAACTTGCCTCTCAGTCGAGAGAGATAGTCCTTTCAATTGTGTAATGTCGGGCTTACATCTATTTCCCTCTTCTGTTCAACGTACTTGTGAGCTTTGAGATACTGGAGGCAAACAAAGAAAAAGAAGGAATTGCCTTCTTCCCTTGCTGCGTTAGTGGTGCCATCCAACTTGCTACTTGTGATGCATCGCTCACCTCTTTCCATGAGATTGCAACGATTGTCTCTCCGCGGGGAGGCGAGTATAGCATACTAAACAACCCCACAAAGTACATCGTTTTGCATTGCCTAGATACCAAGGTATTGGGCACTTCTTCAGTGCAGCTAGTGTTATTGCGTATCTCGTGAAGATTCACCCGTTTTCTCTGGTTTTGTTGTTCTTAACCCAGCACCCTCCAATCGGCGTGGTTTCGCACTCCTCAAAATTAATGAAGCAATTGAATTCCTGCCCTCGATAGTTTTTTTGTTTCTTTTTTGCGTGGCTCAAGATTTGTAAATTAGTGAAAGCAAGGAAATTTGAGATGCTCATGTTCTATCCATTGGAGCGGAGCAAAGAGAAGATACATCTAGACCAAAACTTTTAGGGAAAAAATGTGTGTGGTTGCTTTCCTCCAAATACAATTCTACCAAGTAGTGTATGTTCTTCATCAGAAAATGTATGGGCCTAGAGTCATGGTGCGGTTGCTCTCATAGCTCTCCTAGTTAATGGGAATCCTGATCCCAATCCAACGCAAGGGGTCACTATTGCCAGATACTCGTCCAGGTTCAGAGCACGCACTATTAATACAGAGAGGCAGCGTCTCTGTTCTTGCACACCCGCGGCAGCGTAAACCTCGGCATTCACATAGTTTCCTTAGGGGAGTAGGCATTCCCATAGTTTGCCATTATAGCACGAACCGCCATTAAAGTTTGGTATGCATCTTAAAAAATTTCCTTCATGAACTAGCTTACGTCTATCCAACCATAAATACTAAGCTGTTATAGCAATCAATTCACTTGCATTCTGAAGGCCCAATATAGACGATTCTTGATATGGCATAAGAGTAAGAATTAAAGTACTACCTCTACCGCACGATCCACAACACAATCTTTATTAATCACCTCATACAATCCCAACTTATCTCAAACTCTTTCGCCTTCTGATAAAGAAACAACATGTGTTTTGTATCTTCTGGCCCATTCGAGCATGATAAGCAGATGGGCATAACTTTCATGTGTTTATTAGCAAGCGTAACACAACTCGGGAGGGTTCCATGCAGCGTACGCCAAATCATTTTTTTAACCTTTGTCGGACAAGATAATTTCCAAATCTTATCATAGATAGGATTGACATTAGTTCTACCCATACACCATTTCTATGTTGCAATTTCCTCCCATGTTGATTCCATTCTTCCAAATAAGCCAATCGAACAGTGAACAAACCATTTTTTGTATAACTCCAAACAATGAAATCCAACATATTATACATCGGGAGGGTAATCGCGAGTACGCGTTGAGCATTAATTGGCCACAACATTTGTCTCACCAAGTCTTCATCCCAAAAGTTCATGACTATAACAATAAAATCAGAAACCTTTGATAGAAGTTGTCCTCTTCTAGGAGTAATAATTTTCTTATTCGCATAGCTTGGGATCCATGCATCTCTCCAGATATCAATATCTTTCCATTTCCAACTTTCCATATATTACCATTTTTTAGAGAGTTAACTCCCGCCATAATGCTTTGCCAGGTAAAAGAGAAACCCTTTTTCAGACTTGCATTCATTGAATTGCCAGCTGAAAAATATTAGTTCTCAAAATAGGAGCGCATAAAGAATCGGGATTATCATGCAGACACCACGCTTGTTTGGGTAATAAAGCCATATTGAAACAACGTACATCTTGGAAGCCCATACCTCCTTAGTCTTTTGGGACACACATCTTCCACCACACCATCCAATGCATTCTCTTCTGATTGTCCTCGTCACCCACCAAAATTGCGGCATCACGTCAATGATTCCTTTGCAAAAGAAAAATGAATTTTAAAGACGAACATGGCATAAGTTGGCATAGCCTATACAATTTTGGCGAGAGTTATATCTATGTGGGACCAACCTAAATATCTATCATCTCTCTCTCTCTCTCTCTCTCTCTCTCTCTCTCTCTCTCTCACACACACACACACAGTGAATTTGTCAACATCCCTCCATGTTTGTTAAGAGAGTTGTTAAGAAAGTTGCCAATCTTTTTTTCTCAAATTTCAAATAGAATAATTGGCATTCCACCCGTATGTACCAATAGACTTAGCAAAGGTTTGATGGGTGGAAATTGAAGTGTGATTCGAGTTCAGTGACTACATGCGTTTCATTACACATTTTCACATGCTTTTCTTGCTACATCACAACTAACATCAATCACATATAACATTTCTTAGCTTTCGGCTGTAGTTTATATTTGTGGTTCTTTAGTAACAACCCAAAGAACATACTATCTGAATGTTAAACTCACACTTCTAGGATGACACCCCCATCTTCTCTATATATATGTATGCTTTGAGAAACTCGCCTGTTGATTGGGAGAGTTAGTCCTCATCAATGTATAATGGCAGGCTTGCATTCATCCCCCTCTTTTGCCCAATGTATTGTGAGTTTTGAGATGGTAGAGGAAAACAAAGAAAAAGAAGGAATCATCTGCTTGCCCTCCTTCATTAGTGTTGACATCCAACTTCTCATTTGTGTTGCATCGCTGACGTCTTTTTATGAGATTGCTTTGATTCTCTCTCCGCGGGAAGATGAGTGTAGCATACTAAGGAATCGAACGAACTACAACGTTTTGCATTGCCTAGATACCAAGCTATCGACCAGATCTTCGTCGCCATTATTGTTATTGCGTATGTCATGAAGATTCAATCTTTTTATCTGGTCCTTGTTGTTCTTAAACCAGTACCCTCCAATCGTCATCAGTCCAGTCGGCTCAAAATTACTGAAGCAATGGAACTCCCGCCCTCGGTAGTTGTTTCTTTTCCTTTTTGCGTGGCTCAAGATTTGTAAATTAGTAAAAGCAAGGAAATTTGAGACGCACATGTTCTATCCCTTAGAGCGGAGCAAAGAGAAGATACATTTGGACTAGAACTTTCAGAGAAAATATGTACTATGTGGTTGCTTTCCTCCAAAAAAATTCAACTAGCAAGAAGTTGTATGGGTCCAGCGTCAAGGTGCGGCTGCTCTCATAGCTCTCCTAGTCAATGGGAATCCTGATCCCAATCCAGATACCCGTCCAGGTTCAGAGAACGCACTATTAATACAGAGCGGCAGCGTCTCTGTTCCCGCACACACCCGCCCGCGACAGCCTAAACCCCGGCGACTCCCCGGAAGTCATGGTAATGTTGCTCTCTCGCTTTCCTTGCCAAAGGGAGCACGTGGATATTATACGTAGACTTGCTGGAGCAAACGGCCTCGAAATACAAGTGTGGCTGTTATGGGCGAGAGTGCCCAGGCATGCCATGGTGCATGCTGAATCATGCGCTCCGATCCAGACTAGCCGTCGCGGCCGAAGAAATTGGCACTTCTTCTCAGCGGGCCGGAGCCCGTTTTCATGCCGCTTCCTCTGAACAAAATGGCACCTTGACGCCGTGCGTATGTTTCCATGCCGTTTCTATGGCTGCAAGGGACGACGCATACAAAGATTACATTTGTTGGAGCCCGCGGGGCCGGCCAAGGTACTCCGGAGCGGCGTCCCGCATCGGTTCGGTTAGCGGCTCGGTGAGAGCATCTACGGTTGGGCGTCCTAAACCCTTTTAAAACGTTTGGGCGCTTTGTTTGGTCACTGACTGGTCACGATATTTTGATCTAGATGGACACCTCAAACGAGTATCAAACGCCCGGACTGACCGGCATCCCTCATATGCAGGCCCAATTATGAGGCGGAATAGGGCGCCCCGCGCGTCCGCTACGTCGAATCCAGCCCACGCTGGCCCATCAGACCCCGCATATATTCATCCTCATCCGTTCACTGGACCAAATCCTAGCCACTTCACACTCCTCTCTCATCCACTCCCTCCGCCACCCTAGCTCCTCCGGCGATTTTCGGCCGTCTCCGGCATGGCGGGCAGCGGATCTGACTCCGACCAGTTTGGATCCGTCGATTGGGGTGTCATCCCGTGCGGTTTGAAGGAGGCAATGGCGGTCCGCATTGCACTTCGCCGCTGCCGGAAGGACAGCGCTCGGCCGACGAACGGATCTGTCCGGCATGACTACGTTGCGTCGGCTCAACGGCGCTCAGGTCCTCTGGGGCTGGATCATCGCGATCCCGGCAGCCGGAAAATCTCTCCTTCCCCATCACTGGTCGGGCATACTATGAGTCCCACCGGGAACGGGTAGACTGTCGTGGGAAGGAGAGGATAAGGGCCGCCGAGGCCCATATAGCGGCGGAAATGGTGGCGACGAAGGCGGCTGATGCGGCGGCGCGGGAGGCTATAGAGGAGGAAGCCATCTGTGTCAATATTGTGAAGAAACGACAATGGGGAATATACGCGCCCTCCTCGAGAGCAGAATCCGAACTGCCACCGAAGGAGGACAACTCTGGCGACGAGCAGATCCGGCTCGGTCCCTACTGCGTCTTCGACCGGTACTTCCGCGATAAGGGCGGCTAGGGCACCGGGAAAGGCAAGGACAGCCGTGGATGATCTCCACCATAGCCAGACATGCCAAATTTTGGTAGTCTGGTGGCATGTTTAGTGTAGTGGGATCCAGTAGCCGGACAATGTGTGTGCATCAACGTAGTTGCATGAATTTAAGATATGATAATTGAGATGTTCGGATGTGAAATGCATTATTTAAGGCGAAACCAATCAGTGTATATGGACGCGCCCAAATGTTTGAGGGGCCAGATTTGAAAAGTTTGGCTATAGATGCTCTCGGGTCCCACTTTATCAACTCACAGATCTCATGGACTTGTCTACAGCCACGATAATTTGCCGTCCAATGAGCCAAGGACACGGACAAAAGCTCAATCACTTCGGATGGATAGCGTGCATCCGAACTGTACGAGGAAGCAGTCAAAGCCTAGGCTTTGATCTACCATTAACTTAGTGATTTATACATTTTGATTTCATTAGTGAACTATACGTATTTTGGTTTCAAGCTTTATGCTCAGCTTTATGTTCGGTTCATGCCATCTTATGTCCTACCAATTTTCAGTAAGAGTTATTTTTAACACAATTTTCGGTAAGAGTTGTGACAATGATGTGAGCATCTTTTCATAGAATACGTGACTTTGTCAATCTCAAGATCTACCAGCTCAGACTCTCAGAGATGCTCAAAAAGATAGAATTTGTGTGCATGTATTCGTAGGGGTGAGTGCACATGCACGTTGTGAGCATCTCATCGTAGTATTATGTTTCTCAATAATAAAAATAAAAATGCCGATGCCCATGCACGGTCTAGAATACCATAGGATGCCAAATTTTGGGGACGCACATGTGGCCACCAATCAAACATATCCTTGGTCTCTTCATCCACCGAAGGTGATTTGGATGATAGCACGCTGATTCGGTAGACGTGGGAGTTCTTCAAGGCTGCTAGCACAATTCACCAAGCTATTAGATTATTTTAGTTTCCATGTCTCGGTTATAAAGTGAATTTCATTTCATACGCTAAGTGAGATTTATTATCTATGGCATATGAGACTAGACAAAATTCCAATCATATGGCACCTCCCCCCCCCCCCCCCCCCCCCCCCCACCCCCTCTCTGAATTTGTTATCATTTCGTAAGAAAGTTGCTAATAATTTTTTTTCAATTTTTAAATAGAATAAACGGCATTGCACGAGTACTGATAGACTTACTCAAGGTCTGATAGGTGCAAATTGAAGTGTGATTCAAGTTTTATGACTACATGTGTTTCATCACACATTTTCACATGCATTTCTTGCTACATCACAACTAACACCAAACACATATAACATTTGTTAGTTTTCAACTGTAGTTTGTATTCACATTTTTTCTGTGACCACCCAAAGGACATACTACATGAATGAATGCTAAACTCACACTTCTGGAATGACACCTCCACCCAAACGACCACCCAAAGGACATACTATATATATCGAGAGAGATAGTCCTTGCCATTGTGTAATGCCGCGCTTACATATATTTCCCTCTTTTGTTCAATGTACTGGCGAGCTTTGAGATACCGGAGGAAAACAAAGAAAAAGAAGGAATTGCCTTCTCTTCGTCTTGCATTAGTGTTGACATCCAACTTGTTATTTGTGTTGCATCGCCGACGTCTTTCCATGAGATTGCGGCGATCGTCTCTCTGCGGGAAGATGAGTATAGCATACTAAGGAATCCAACGAACTACATCGTTTTGCATTGCCTAGATACCAAGCTATTGGATCAATCTTCAGCGCAGCTATTGTTATTGCGCATCTCGTGAAGATTGGCCCAATTTCTCCTATTATGTTGTTCTTAACCCGACACCCTCCAATCCGCGTCATTCCTCTCTCCTCAAAATTAATGAAGCAATGGAATTTCCCGCCCTTGGTGGTTTTTTCATTTCTTTTTTGCCTGGCTCAAGATTTGTAAATTAGTGAAAACATGGAGATTTGTAAATTCTACCAAGAAGTGTGTTTTGTTCATCAGAAAATGTATGACCAAGAGTCACGGTGCGGTTGCTCTCATCAGAGCTCTCCTAGTCAACGGGAATCATGATCCCAATCCTCCTGCACGCACGCAAGTGGTCACTATTGCCAGATACCCGTCCAGGTTCGGAGAACGCACTATTAATACAGAGCGGTAGCGTCTCTGTTCTCGCACACATACACACACCCGCCGCGACAGCGTTAACCCCGGCGACTCCCCATTCCATCAGTCCCCCGGATCCAGCTCGCCCGCCCGCCGGCCATGGCCGCCGCTGACGAGGCGCAGGGCTTCCGCCCGCTGGATGAGGCGACACTGGTGGCCTACATCCGGGCGACCCCAGCGCTGGCCGCCAGCCTCGGCGGCCGCGTCGACGGCCTCGCCGTCAAGGAGACCGGGGACGACAACCTCAATTTCGTCTACATCGTCACCTCCGACGCTGGCCCCGTTGTCGTTAAGCAGGTCCGTCCCCCGCCCCCCTCTCATCCCTCCCCGTCCCATCTGACCCTGACTGACGCATACCCAATCTTAGTTGCTTGAGTCTTCCTTGAATATTACCTTGGGGTGCCTTGGATATCCCCAAGCTTAGGGTCTTGTCACTCCTTATTCTCCTCATATCGATATCTCATCCAAAACTTGAAACCTTCAACCACACAAAACTGAACGGAACTTCGTGAGATAATTTGTTACCCACCGACAAAGTCTGAAATAAAAACACATACAAAAGCTCAACCACTTCGAATGGACATAGTGCGCCAAAATTGATTGTACGAGGAAGCCAAAACCTAGGCTTTGATTTGCCATCAACTCAGTAAACTATACATACTTTTGGTCTCCTAGGTTTGGAGACCGTCTTGCATTATGTTTGGTTCATGTTTTCTTCTTTTCCTATAGAAATGTTTTTTTTTTGCAACCATTGATTGGCCGAGATATTTGCTAGATATTTCTTAGGCTCTTACCAGCCAAACCTTTGGCGAGATATCTGTGGCATAGGACCAACCTAAATTCTTATCATCTCTCTCTCTCTCTCACCCACCCACACACAGTGAATTTGTCAACATCCCTTCATGTTTGTTAAGATAGTTGTCAATCTTTTTTCTCAAATTTTAAATAGAATAATTTGTATTGGATCAATACTGATAGACTTACCGAAGTTTTGATGCCTGAAAATTGAAGTATGATATTCTATACATGAGTTTCATCACACATAGCCACATGCATTTCTGACTACATCACGGCTACCACCAATCACCTAAACATTTATTAGCTTTTGGCTGTAGTTTATATTTGTGGTACTTCAATGACCACCCAAAGAACATGCTATGTGAATGGCTGAATGCTACACTCACACTTCTAGGATGGCACCCCCATCCTCTATATATATGTATGCTTGAGAAACTTGCCTGTAGATTGAGAGAGTTAGTGCTCATCAATGTATAATGCTAGGATTACATTCATCTCTTTCTTTTGCTCAATGTATTGTGAGTTTTGAGATGTTGGAGGAGAACAAAGAAAAAGAAGGAATCATCTGCTCGCCATCCTTCATTACCGTTGACATCCAACTTGTTATTTGTGTTGCATCGCTGAGGTCTTTCAATGAGATTGCGACGATTGTGTCTCCACGGAAAGATGAGTATAGCATACTAAAGAACCCTACAAAGTACAGCGTTTTGCATTGCCTAAATACCAAGCTATAGGACTGTTCTTCATCGCTGCTATTGTCATTGCATATCACGTGAAGATTCAGTCTTTTTCTCCGGCTGTGTTGTTCTTAACCCAACACCCTCCAATCGGCATCATTCTGAACCTCTCAAAATTAATGAAGCAATGGAATTCCTGCCATTGGTAGTTGGTAGTTTTTTCGTTTCTTTTTTTGCGTGGCTCAAGATTTGTAAGTTAGTGAAAGCAAGGAAATTTGAGAGGCACATGTTCTATCCATTGGAGCGGAGCAAAGAGAAGCATTTGGAATAAAACTTCCAGAGAAAAAATGTATGGGGTTGCTTTGGTATACTATTTTATTAAGAAGTTTATATTTTCTTCATGAGAAAATATATGGGCCTAGAGTCTCTCAATAGCTCTCCTAGTCAGTCAATGGGAATCCTGTTCCCAATCCTCCCGCACACACGCAAGTGGTCACTATTGCCAGATACCCGTCCAGATTCAGAGAACGCACTATTAATACAGAGCGACAACGTCTCTATTCTCGCACACCCGCCGTGACAGTGTAAGCCCCGGCGATTCCCCACTCCCTCAGTATCGATCTAGCTCGCCCGCCCGCCCGCCATGGCCGCCGCCGGCGAGGCGCAAGGCTTCTGCCCACTGGACGAGGCGTCGCTGGTGGCTGAGTGTGCATGTGCATTGTGATCGCCCACATCTGTACTTTGTTTCTCAGAATAAACTTTTAGCCAGTGACCAAGTACGGTCTAGAATACTGCAGGATGCCAAAATTTTGGTGCCTTACTTAGTGATTATTCATCTTTTTCACGAATACGCAAAGCTTGCGTATCTTTTCTTTGATAGAAGAAAGTGAATGAGTACAATAGAGGATACAACACATGAGATGAATGCAAGGAGGCATGATCATGGCATCCGGAGCAAAGAGACAAGGGGTGCTCAGCCCGAAAGGGGGAAATGACACAACTAAACCCACTAGTCCTAAACAGAGAGGCAAACCAAACTAGCACAATGTCAAACATCTTCAAATCCAACATCGGGGCACCGCGAGCAAACAAGATAGCGCCTTCAACAAGGGGTGCGACGTCATGACGCCGCCGCCATCCGATCCAAAGAACCGGACCTAGGGTTTCCCCCAATGCTCAAAGAGGGACACAGATAAAGGCCATGACCCCCACCCGCACCTTGTTAATCACATCCGGGTCTGGAGCTAGGACCTCGAAGGTAAACAAATGAGAGAAATAGTGAATTTCCTTCCTTTTATAATGCTACCGACATAGTCACGGCTCTTATCCGGTCACCGGCCTATTCTCAATAATGAACGAGATGATGTAGCTCTAGTTGCTGGAGGCAGAGGACAAAGAAATTATGGGAGTTACGAAAGAAGCTCCCCCAATCTTAATGGACCACCCAAGTGTATATCATGTGCTTGATCGGTCGGATCAGAGGCGGATAAAAGCACGGTCGAGCCACATCTAGGGAAACCACATTTGGCCACCAACCAAACATATACCGGTCTCTTCATCCACCTGAGATGATTTGGATGATAACATGATTTCACAGGCGTGGGAGTTCTTCGAGGAAGTTAACACAATACACCTAGCTATTACTCCCTCCGTTCCAAAATACATGACTCAACTTTATACTAAGTTTAGTACAAAGTTGGGTCATCAATTTTGGAACGGAGGGAGTAGATGCTTTTAGTTTCCATGTCTTGGTCGTCAAGTAAATTTCATTTCACAAGCTCAATGCGATATATCTATGGTATGAGACCAGCCTAAATTCCCATCATCTCTCTCTCTCTCTCTCTCTCTCTCTCTCTCTCTCTCTATTTCTCAACATCCCTTCCTATTTGTTAAGAAAGTTGTCATTCTTTTTAAAGTTTTAAATTCTACAATAATTAGCATTCCACCAAAACTGGTATACTGAGCAAAGGTTTGATGTGTGGACACTGAAGCATGATTCAACTTCTATGACTGCATGTGTTTCATTACACATTTTCACACGCATTACTCTCCACATTACAACTAACACCAACAACATATAACATTTGTTAGCTTTAGATAGTAGTTTATATTCACAACCTTTCAATGACCACCCAAAAAACATACTACATGCATGAATGCTAAACTCACACATCTAGAATGACACCCCCATCCTATATATATGTACGTTTTGAGAACTTGCATCTCGATCGAATGTCGGGCTTACATCTATTTTCCTCTTCTGTTTAATGTACTTGTGAGCTTTGAGATGTTGGAGGAAAACAAAGAAAAAGAAGGAATTGCCTTCTTCCCTTGCTACGTTAGTGGTGCTATCCAACTTGCCACTTGTGCTGCATGGCCGGCCTCTTTCCATGAGATTGTGACGATTGTCTCTCCGCGGGGAGACGAGTATAGCACAATAAACAACCCCACAAAGTACATCGTTTTGCATTGCCTAGGTACCAAGCTATCCGCCAAATCCTCATTGCCGCTATTGTTATTGCGTATCTCGTGAAGATTCCGTCTTTTACTCCGCTTCTGTTGTCCTTGAACCAACACCCTCCAAACCGCGTCATTCCTCTCCCCTGGAAATTAATGAAGCAATGGAGTTCATGGCCTCGGAAGCTGCTCCTTTTCTTTCTCGCGTGGCACAAGACTTGTAAATTAGTGAAAACAAGGAAATTTGAGACGCTCATGTTCTATCCCTTGGAGTGGAGCAAAGAGAAGGTGCATTTGGACTAAAAATTTCAGAGAAAATATGTATAGGGTTGTTTTCCTCCAAATAAAATTCTACTAGAGGCAGTTTATGTGTTCTTCACCAGAAATTGTATGGGCCCACGAGTCAGGGTGCGGCTGCTCTCAATAGCTCTCGTAGTCAACGGGAATCCTGATCCCAATCCTCCCGCACGCACGCAAGTGTTCACTGTTGCCAGATGCCCGTAAACAAGTCCAGGTTCAGAGAACCCACTATTAATACAGAGTGGCAGTGTCTCTGCTCTCGTACACCCAACGCGACAACGTAAACTCCGGCGACTCCCCACTCCCTCAGTCCCGATCCTCTCCGCCGTCGCGCCAGCACGCCATGGCCGACGGCGACGAGGCGCCAGGCTTCTGCCCGCTGGACGAGGCGTCGCTGGTGGCCTACATCCGGGCGACCCCGGCGCTGGCCGCCAGCCTCGGCGGCCGCGTCGACGGCCTTGCCGTCAAGGAGGTCGGCGACGGCAACCTCAACTTCGTCTACATCGTCACCTCCGACGCCGGCTCCGTCGTCGTCAAGCAGATCCTTACAGTGTGTTTACAGTTCGTGTTTGCCCTTAGGGGCAAATTTGGCTGCGGCCAAGCAGAAACCTTATATGAAACTGTAAATTTAGAAAAGATGTTTCGCACAAGGAATGAACAAGAAATAGTAGACATGATCATTCCTACATACATATAATAGAGATGGTCATTTATACATAATATAGTTCATCGATTACATATTGGCGTTAGCCTACCCTAACCATAAAACTGGCCAAAATTGGGCTCACCGGAGCCCTGCGGGTGCGGCGGCGACGCTGCGGTGGCGGAGGAGCTCAGTCATCGGAGGAGGAGACGGGGTCGATGTAGATGTCGTCCCGCGCCTTGGCTTCGCGGCGCCATGCCTCGAGGTTGTCGACGAAGTCTTGCTCCTTCGCTAGCCCCTGCTCGAGGAGGACTGCGTCGATGTCAGCTTCCCATCGATGGCGCTGCTCCAACTCCTCCTTCTCTCGTGCACTGCGCACGACGATGGCGGCCTCAAAGACGCCTGCCTCCGCGAGGGGAGGAAATCCTCCGGCCCGATGACGCCACCTCCCCGCCGCTCTGGCTCCGGCTCCTTCTTCATCTCTCGGAGCGTCGGGAGCTCCTCCGGCTCCCTTTTCACTAGGATGAGCGGCGTCCGCAAGCTCGAGGCACCGGCGGTGGAGTTGCCCGCGGCGGAGAAGCTGCCCATGACGGAGGAGTCAGAGGACAGTCCGCATCGAAGGAGCACCTGCTTGCGGTCGTACTCCTCTGTCTCACAGCGGAGGAGCGACGACGGCGGTGAGATACCTTGGTTAGTGTACCGTCTCGTTGCCCTTTTCCTTGCGCCATCAGCGGCAACGCACCGCCTCCACTCGGGGTCGTCACCACCGCCGGTACCGCGGCCCGCTGACCACATTCCGTGCCACATCGAGAGGGGGAAAGGGAGAATTGAAGTCGCCGACGACGAGAAAGCGAGAAGGGGATCAGGAAATGTGGCGGCGTGCAAATAGGTTTCAACCTGTATTCCACCCGCGCAAACGTGTACATATACTGTATGGAGGGGGCGGCTTGTGGGCCAGTATAAAAAAATTACAAGCCAGGCGACTATATGGGCTCTGGTCTGGCCCAAAAAAAGGACCAAACCGGTATAGTCGCCAGATTTTTACAAGACGCCCCTTTTTAAGAGGTCTAGAGATGCTCTAACAAATATCTAGCCAATATGTTGGCGAAACTGGTACGGAACCGAGCATCTCCACGCCCGATGTTACAAGCGGCAATGCCCCGTCACGTCACGATAGGCGATGTTGCGTTGCCGACACTACTGCTCCGATGGTGTGCTGACGGGTGTTGGCGTGTGTTGCGGTTGACGTCGTCCTTATGTTACCATGCCGGTATATCGCCGTAAATAACAACGCGTATGAATTTAAATCTTTTTAGTCGGATGGGGCATGTTCCTCGCACCTCAAGGTGTAAGTGGCGGTTGTCCCTTAGAGCATACACTGGTAGAAAAAGAGGCTTCCGTCCAGCCACATTAGTCGCGAAACTGTAGGAACCGCGACTAATGAAGTCTTTAGTCGCGGTTCGGCAGACGAACCGCGACCAAAGGCCTGGGCCCAGGGCGCTCGGTGGCCAGCTGGTGCACGTGAGGGGCTTTAGTCGCGGTTGGCCAGGCCAACCGCGACTAAAGCTCCTCCCCTATATATACCAGTTCAGCACGCTCACTTAGCCATTTGGTGCCACTTCTCTTCACAAGCTTCACAAGGGGGTGTAGGTTTGCTTTTGGTTCCTCTTATGCACACAAGGTGTTTGATGAAATGCCCTAAGAGGGTGAAACAAACATGATATGAAGTGTTGGAGCCACACTTGAGGTTCCTCATTTATTTTTTCCTCCTCGATCGCGGTTAGCAACTTGAACCTTTCATGCATGTGTGTCATTGATAAAATATGCATGTGTGCAGTTCATTGTTTAATTTATATTGTTTGTAGCTAGTTAGTTTAACAAATGCATGATGGTTAATTATATATTTTATATTATAATAATGCAGATGAATCGGCAATGGATGTACGGTAACCGACTCTCCGGCGAGTTCACTACGGGTTTGAAAGATTTCCTCGTAGTGGCTAATGCGAACAAGCAGGGGGGTTTTGTTATCTGTCCATGTGTTATCTGTAAGAATCAGAAGGGTTACTCTTCCTCAAGAGATGTTCACATGCATCTGCTTCGGCACGGTTTCATGCCAAGCTATAATTGTTGGACCAAGCATGGAGAAAGAGGGGTTATAATGGAAGAAGATGAAGAAGGGGATGATTTCATCGATGAAAGCTATCTTGCTCATTTCGGTGATACTTTCATGGAGGATGCTGAAGGTGAAGGGGAAGGTGAAGAAGAGGCACGTGATGATCCCGTTGATGATCTTGGTCGGACCATTGCTGATGCACGGAGACGCTGCGAAACTGAAAAGGAGAGGGAGAATTTGGATCGCATGTTAGAGGATCACAGAAAGGCGCTGTACCCCGGATGCGATGATGGTCTGAAAAAGCTGGGCTGCACACTGGATTTGCTGAAATGGAAGGCAGAGGCAGGTGTAGCTGACTCGGCATTTGAAAACTTGCTGAAAATGTTGAAGAATATGTTTCCAAAGGATAACGAGTTGCCCGCCAGTACGTACGAAGCAAAGAAGGTTGTCTGCCCTCTAGGTTTAGAGGTTCTGAAGATACATGCATGCATCAACGACTGCATCCTCTACCGCGGTGAATACGAGAATTTGAATGAATGCCCGGTATGCACTGCATTGCGTTATAAGATCAGAGACGATGACCCTGGTGACGATGTTGAGGGCCAGAAACCCAGGAAGACGGTTCCCGCCAAGGTGATGTGGTATGCTCCTATAATACCATGGTTGAAACGTCTGTTCAGGAACAAAGAGCATGCCAAGTTGTTGCGATGGCACAAAGAGGACCGTAAGTCGGACGGGGAGTTGAGACACACCGCAGATGGAACGCAATGGAGAAAGATCGACAGATGGTTCAAAGATTTTGCAGCTGACGCAAGGAACATAAGATTTGCTCTAAGTACGGATGGCATGAATCCTTTTGGCGAGCAGAGCTCCAGCCATAGCACCTGGCCCGTGACTCTATGCATCTACAACCTTCCTCCTTGGTTGTGCATGAAGCGGAAGTTCATTATGATGCCAGTGCTCATCCAAGGTCCGAAGCAACCCGGCAACGACATCGATGTGTACCTAAGGCCATTAGTTGATGAACTTTTACAGCTGTGGGGTGGTGTCCGTGTGTGGGATGAGCACAAACAAGAGGAATTTGACCTACGAGCGTTGCTTTTCGTAACCATCAACGATTGGCCTGCTCTTAGTAACCTTTCGGGACTGTCAAATAAGGGATACAATGCATGCACGCACTGCTTACATGAGACTGAAAGTGTACATTTGCCAAATTGTAAGAAGAACGTGTACCTTGGGCATCGTCGATTTCTTCCGAAAATTCATCCAGTAAGAAAGAAAGGCAAGCATTACAACGGCAAGGCAGATCACCGGCCGAAGCCTGCGGAACGCACTGGTGCTGAGGTATTTGATATGGTCAAGGATTTGAAAGTCATCTTTGGAAAGGGTCCTGGCGGACAATCAGTTCCGAAGGGAGCTGGCGGGCACGCAGCCATGTGGAAGAAGAAATCTATATTCTGGGAGCTAGAATATTGGAAAGTCCTAGATGTCCGCTCTGCAATCGACGTGATGCACATTACGAAGAATATTTGCGTGAACCTCCTAAGCTTCTTGGGCGTGTATGGGAAGACAAATGATACAAAGGAAGCACGGCAGGACCAGCAACGTTTGAAAGACCCTGATGACCGGCATCCGGAATGGTTTCAAGGTCGTGCCAGCTACGCTCTGACCAAAGAAGAGAAGGTCATCTTTTTTGAATGCCTGAGCAGTATGAAGGTCCCGTCTGGATTCTCGTCCAATATAAAGGGAATAATAAACATGGCGGAGAAAAAGTTCCAAAACCTGAAGTCTCACGACTGCCACGTGATTATGACGCAATTGCTTCCGATTGCTTTGAGGGGGCTCCTGCCGGAAAATGTTCGAGTAGCCATTGTGAAGCTATGTGCATTCCTCAATGCAATCTCTCAGAAGGTAATCAATCCAGAAGTTCTACCACGGTTACAGAACGATGTGATCCAATGCCTTGTCAGTTTCGAGTTGGTGTCCCCGCCATCCTTCTTCAATATTATGACGCACCTCCTGGTTCACCTAGTCGAAGAGATTTTCGTTCTCGGTCCTGTATTTCTACACAATATGTTCCCCTTCGAGAGGTTCATGGGAGTATTAAAGAAATATGTTCGTAACCGTGCTAGGCCAGAAGGAAGCATCGCCAAGGGCTATGGAAATGAGGAGGTAATTGAGTTTTGTGTTGACTTTGTTCCTGACCTTAAGCCGATTGGTCTTCCTCGATCGCGGCACGAGGGGAGACTAAGTGGAAAAGGCACGATCGGAAGGAAATCAACGATATGTATGGACGGCCATTCTCTGACTGAAGCACACCACACTGTACTGACCAATTCCAGCTTGGTGGCTCCGTACTTTGAGAAACACAAGAATATTTTACGCTCGGACAACCCGGGGAAGCCTGAATCCTGGATTAGGAAGGCCCACATGGAGACTTTCGGCAGTTGGTTGAGAAAACATTTAATGAATGACAATGATGTTGTAGATCAGCTGTACATGTTGGCCAAGACACCATCTTCGACTATAACGACTTTCCAAGGGTACGAGATAAATGGGAATACATTTTACACGATCGTCCAAGATAAAAAGAGCACCAACCAAAACAGTGGTGTCCGCTTTGATGCAGCAACCGAGAATGGGCAAAAGGTCACATATTATGGTTACATAGAGGAGATATGGGAACTTGACTATGGACCCTCCTTTAAGGTCCCTTTGTTCCGGTGCAAATGGTTCAAGCTAACAGGAGGTGGGGTAAAGGTGGACGAGCAATACGGAATGACAATGGTGGATTTCAACAATCTTGGTTACCTTGACGAACCATTCGTCCTTGCCAAAGATGTCGCTCAGGTTTTTTATTTGAAGGACATGAGTAGCAAACCGAGGAAACGGAAAGATAAGAAAACGATCAGTACATCATGCGATGATCCAAAGCGCCACATTGTTCTTTCAGGGAAAAGAAACATCGTGGGAGTGGAGGACAAGACAGACATGTCAGAAGATTATAATATGTTTGGTGAAATTCCGCCCTTCAAAGTGAACATTGACCCAAGCATTAAGTTAAATGATGAGGATGCTCCATGGATACGGCACAATCGTAAGCAAGCAGGGACACAAGGGAAGAATTGATGTGTAATAATTTATTCTACCAAACTTTGTATTTGGTCGATGAACTGAATGATGTATCAAACCTTTTGTCAAACCTTCAAGGGGTTTTAAAATGAATTAGTTTTATTTTTCTGATTTTAAAAGGAAAAAGGAAGAAGAAGAAAGAAGGAAAAAGGAAGAAAAAAACAGAAGAAAAAAACAGAAAAAAAAGGAAAAACAGAAGAAAAAAACAAACAGAAGAAAAACATAAGAAAAAAACAGAAGAAAAAAACAGAAGAAAAAAGGAAAAAGGAAAAAAGGAAGAAAAAAAGAAAATATGCCACCTACTGGGCCACCACGGCCTGAATACGACTAGAAACCCATTAAAGGGCCAGGATTCAGGCCCGCAGAAGGCCGAGTAGGCCCACAGGCACATAGTGACAGAATAGGCCCGTAAGCCTGCATTTGAGAGGAGCTCGAAGTGGTGAGCGCAGCCGCGCTTATAAACCACTGTCGAAGCCTCTCGGCTAGCGAGGTGGGACTAAACATCCCACCGCACCGCGCCAGTTCTAGCACAGACCTTTAGTCCCGGTTGGGGAGGCGGACCGCGACTAAAGGGTACCCTTTAGTCACGGTTGTTGTCCCCAACTGCGACTAAAGGGTCTTTCTGCGCGGGAACGGAAGCGGCGCCAAAACCCTTTAGTCCCGGTTGGGGAGGCGGACCGCGACTAAAGGGTACCTTTAGTCGCGGTCCGCCTCTCCAACCGCGACTAAAGGTGCGTCTATAAATACTGCACTTAGCAGTTTTGCCACTTCCCATTCTCCTCTCTCTCGACGCCGAAGCGCTGCCCCGACGCCGACGCCGAAGCCCTGCCCCGACGCCGACGCCGACGCCGAAGCCCTGCGCGCCGCCGCCCCCGTCCCCAGTGAGCGCCGCCTCCGCCCGTGCCCTGCCCTTGCCCGCCGCCCGTGCCTTGCGCCCTTGCCCGCCGCCCGCCGCCCGCCGCCCGCCGCCCGCCGCCCTGCCGCCCGCCGCCCGCTGGCCCTGCCTGCCGTCCTCCGCGCGCCGGCAGAAGAAGAAGAAGGAAGAAGAAAAAGGAAGAAGAAGAAGAAAGAAAAAGGAAAAAGGAAGAAGAAGAAAGAAGGAAGAAGAAAACAAAAGAAAAACAGAAGAAAAACAAGAAAAAGGAAGAAAAAAGGAAAAAGGAAGAAAAAAGAAAAAGGAAGAAAACAACAGAAGAAAAAAAGAAAGAAGAAAAAAAAGGAAGAAGAAAAAAGAAAGAAGAAAGAAAGAAGAAAGAATATGTTTTGGAATTCATTAATATTTTTTTGTTTTGATGAATTTTTTTGTGTCTAATAAAATCAATTTTTTGAAATACACGAATAATTTTTAAATTCACGAATATGTCATGAATCAGTGAAAAAATTAAATACGTGAACTATTCTGAAATCCCTAAACATTTTTTGAATACACAATATGTTTTTATTCCTGTTTTTTCCACAAAATCATCAACATTTTTTGAAAACCTTTTTTTTTGCAAAATCACAATGTTTTTGTATCCATGAACATTTTATGATTCATTTTTTTGAATTCACATACATTTTATGATTTCTCAAATATCTTTTTTCATTGCTATATTTTGATATACTGAATTGTTTTAAAGATGAAAAGGATAAAAACAGAAAAGAAAAAATGAAATGAAATGAAAAAGAAAAGAAAAAAGAGTGTGGCCAGCACCCCCCGCCCTGCACATGGGCCATCCCGACCCCACATATATTCGTCTCCATCCGCATCCCTGGCCAAACCCTAGCCACTCTACTCCAAGCTCTGTTCGGACAATTTGTTTATACGGAGAGGGGCGGCGAGGGGGGCGGCGATGCGCGCGGTGTTTTTTTAGGGATCGAGAGGGGACGGCGCGGGTTATAAATGTGTTGTCCTCGCCTCCCCTCTCCGTGACGCCGTCGTCTGCCGCCCCGTCTCGCGCTCTACCGCGACACCCTCTCCCACCCCTTCCTCGCCCCCTCCTTTCGCCACCGCCCTTTCGCCACCGCCACCGCCACCGCCCCCCTTCTTCACTTAATTAATTTGTTTTTACTACATGTTTTCAGGACTGACATAATGGCGGACGATAGAGCTGACCCGATTATGGACAACTATGATCCGGACGGTGAAGCACATATGTTCGGCATCATAAACGGCGATATTCTATATGTGCCGACCGGAGAAGAAGAAGATGATATCTCTTCTTATCTGAACCTTGACGGTGAAGATGAAGGGCGCCGTCAGCAAGATGATGCCGAACAAACGTCGATAAACGACGATCTTCAAAGCTTTGGGGCGGCATGAGAAGAATGTTGCAGAAGTAATTATTTTCATTCATTTGCGCTCTATATCGATCGGCCTATTTCGTTCATTTCCTAATATCAAGTAACTAATTAATAACTCTCTTGTTCATTTAATTTTCTTTGCCTCGTAGGGTTTGGAGACGGTTCGTAGATACAAAGGTCGGTGAATTCAAAAAAGAGCTAGAATTCAAAATGTTAAAGGCTAAGAATGCTGGGGATATTCAGCCACCGGAGACCAATCTATGTGGATACTATGTCTGTGAGATGATCCAGAGATACACCTCTGAGCGGGTTCCGAGTGATACCAATGCTCAGAGGAATAACCTCCGGTGGATGCTTAGTCCAGAAGCTCGCTTCCGACCACTTCAAGAGGAACTAGCTGGATGGTTCAGCAGGGAAGTCCTCCATCCTAAAGGAGAACACTATTACGAGGACGTAGAACTTTATATGCATTAAATCATGTATGGAAACTTGTTCAAAATTGTATATGGTCATCCGATGATATTGAATATATATTGTATATTCCTCTTGAATTCTTTTTGGTTCTAATTTCAAATTTATTTGAAATTGTACATTCATATGCATGTATGTAGTACCGTAGAATATATGAAACTCCTTCAAAATTAAAATAAAGCACAAAAGAAATAAAACAATACAAATTAAACAGAAAACAAGTTTAAGGGGGGGGGCTAAAACCCTAAACCTGCGGCGGCCTTTAGTCGCGGTTGGCCAGAAGAACCGCGACTAAAGGTCCTCCGCCCCGACGGCCACCTGGCGCCCACGTGGACGGGCCTTTAGTCGCGGTTCTTAAGCAACCGCGACTAAAGGGGGGGGCCTTTAGTCGCGCCCGTTCGGTCGCGGTTGCGCAACCGCGACTAATGGCAGTTGCGAACCGCGACCAAAGGCCCTTTTTCCACCAGTCCCTAGTGGATGGTGTAAATTTGGACGTCTATATCTCTATATACATGTCCATATACACCTTGCTAAAATATACACCTCCCAGTTTTTCAGTGAAACGTGTAAATTAAGACGTGTATATTCCAACGGCTATATTTTCAAACAGCTATATTTCCAACGCCATATTTCCGATCTATATAAACCACCCCTACCACCTCTTCCAGCACATTTCTACCTGTGACTTCTCTTCTCACCTAGATTTTTCTATCATTTCTCACGCAACACAATGAACACATCCACTTGGGACATAAGTTCTTCGTCATCTTCATCTGGCGACGATGAACTCATACTTGCAGCATTCGCCGAGCGCGAGGAGGAAGAGAGCAAGAACGCTCGACGCCATGGCGGTTCCAAGCATGGACGTCAGTCAATCGATCGAGGAAGAGATGCCGGATTTCTTCTTCAGTGGGACGACTACTTCAAAGAAGTTCCTCGCTTTCCCAAACATTTGTTTCGACGAAGGTTCGTAATTAGTACACTTCTCTGCTTTGGTCCTTTTTTCATTTCCCTGTCTCATTTAATTTTTATGCACAGATTTAGGATGTCGCGTACTTTGTTCAACCGCATAGCTGATGGTATACTTGAGCATGACTATGATGATTATTTTACGCAAAAAAGAAGTGCTTCTGGAGCTCTTGGGTTACATCCTTTGCAAAAGATGACCGCGGCGATGCGGATACTAACATATGGAATAGCAGCTGATTATGTTGATGAGTACACCCGGTCCGCTGAGTCTACTAATTTAGAGTCTTGCAAGAAATTTGTGATCAAAATTTGTGAAGTTTTTGGGGAAAAGTACCTGAGATCTTCAAATGAAGAAGACATTGCTAGGTTACTTGCAATAGGGGAGGAAAGAGGATTTCCCGGTATGTTAGGGAGCATAGATTGCATGCACTGGGGGTGGAAAAATTGCCCCAAAAAATGGCATGGCATGTTTAAAGGCCATGTGAGCGAGCCCACTATGATCTTGGAAGCAGTTGCTTCACAAGATCTTTGGATTTGGCATGCTTATTTTGGTTTACCAGGGTCTCTGAATGATATAAATGTTCTTTAACGTTCTCCTATTTTTACAAAGCTAGCCGAAGGCCAAACTCCTCCAGTGAATTATAGCATCAATGGCCATCAGTACACAATGGGGTATTACCTTGCAGATGGTATCTATCCACGGTGGGCAACATTTGTGAAGAGCATACCAGCTCCAACTAGCAGAAAGCATAAAACTTTTGCCAAGAAGCAAGAGGGGGCTAGGAAAGATGTGGAACGAGCCTTTGGAGTTCTGCAATCCCGTTTTGCCATTGTTCGTGGACCTGCTAAAGGATGGAAACGTAAAGAAATCACTGATGTCATGAAAGCTTGTGTCATAATGCACAATATGATAGTTGAAGAGGAGCGACAAACTGGTCGGCAAAGCTGCACTTTTGAGGCAACGGAAGAAAGAGTCACAGTCTCTCGTACTCATGCGGAAGAACTGAGCTCTTTTATTCAGATGACTCATCGGATTAGAAATTTCGATGAACATGATCAGCTTAAACTTGATCTAATTGACCATGTGTGGAAAAAGTTTGAAAACGAGTAATCCATGTCTTTGTAATGCAGCTATCAATAAAAATATTTATGCAATGAGTGATGTAATCCATGTCCTCAACTAGCAGAAAGCAGTAAATAGTTCTTACAACTACAACATATAGCTCACATTACCCTAGGCCGCGAGCAAGGATCTCCTTCTGCTTAGCTTGGTAGAACTGCTTTTGAACATCAGTCATACCACTTGTGTTGATGAGCATGACCCTCTCATCTAATTCAAACTGTCTCCGTCTGCAAGCAACCAATGCACAGCTATTTTAGACCACAATCTGGCATCAACTGACAAGCAAAAAATTATTTTCTTCTCCTTCCAAAGATCTATGCTTTGTGCATATGATCAATTTTACTATCCATTTACCCAAATTGCCTCTTAAATTGTGGACCTGGAAGCAGAGGCCAGCCCGGTCACCAGAGGCAGAGGATCCAGCAGAGGCCAGCCCGGTCACCAGAGGCCGCCACCCCTGCATCTCCCCACGGCGCCGCTCGTCCCGCCGCCCCAGCAGACAGGCGCGCCCGGCCGTCGCCCCTGCATCTCCCCCTCCCCCCCACCGCTCCGCCGCCCAGCCCCCACTCGTCGCCCAGCCCCCCGTCCCCGCCCTCTATTCTCACCAGGGCGCGCGCCGGCACCGGCGCCGCCGCCAGATCGGGCTGCAGGACGTGCGGCTGCCGCCCCTCTGCTCCCGCTCGCGAGAAAGGAAAAAAATGGTTACCTTGGGCAGCAGCCGGAGAGGAGACGCGACGGCGACCTTGGGCGGCGGCCGGAGAGGGGCGACGACGACCTTGGGGAGGCGGCCGGAGAGGAACGGGAGCGGGAGGCTTTTTTCTCTTCTTTTCCCTTCTGTTCACGAGCCACGAGCGTGGTTCGGTCGTGTTTAGTCCCACGCCAGGTACGCTCGTGGGAGCGACGTGTATAGGTACACGACCTGATACACGATCCACTGGGAAACATTTTTTGATTTTGATCGTGTATATTTAGCATCCACCTCCATATACACCATCCACTAGAGATGCTCTTATAGGCCGTCCGTGAAATTAAGTCTAGCAGGGATAGCCAATAAGATTAAATGGTGTATGCAGGATAGGCCATGAAACCCACAACATCTAGCGGCATTGTTGTCTTTCTTTCCCATCGGTGATTGGAACGGGACAACACCAGGCCCTCCCTTGTTCTCTCCATGGAGCATCGGCTCTTATCCATGAAACGTAGCTCCTCCCTTCCTATCCATCGAGTGTCACTTCCTCCTCGTCTTCTCCCCCATCCCCCGTGTGCGAGGACTTGAAGGGTTGCCATCCCACCCCCGCCGGGTACACTCAAAGTGTTGTCATCCCAGCCCAGGAGTCGTGTACGTCGATCTCCGAGCGCAACCAAACTTGACTCCATCTCCCCCGGCTATCGTCATCAACTCAAAGAGCCAGCACCTTGATACCAACTTTGTGATCCCCTCTAGATCCCACCGAAATCTTGATTCATTGTATCAATGTATACAATGTTTGCGTATTTGGTAGTATGTGGATGCCACATACGCTGCTAAGAATTAATTGGGTTGTGACATAATCCCACATAAGAAGTGGTGGCGGGTTTGAACAAGTACAAGGACATCCAAAGAGCTGTCCATTTACATCCTGGCCCGCACCAGTTCCTTATTAGCTCGTCTCCGATCTTGTGGACTTGATAAAGCTACGATAATTTGCAACCCACTGAAACAAGGACGCAGACAAAATCTCAATCACTTCGAACACATTAGTGTCTTTCTTTCCCATTGGTGATTGGAATGGGACAACACGAGGCCCTCCCTTGTCCTTTCCATGGAGCATTGTCTTTTATCGATGAAACCTAGCTCCTCCCTTCCTATCCATCGAGTGTCACTTCCTCCTCGTCTTCTCCCCCATCCCCCATGCGCGAGGACTTGAAGCGTTGCCATCCCACCCCCGCCGCCACCCAACTCGAAGTGTTGTCATCCCAGCCCAGGAGTCGTGTACGTCGATCTTCGAGTGCCACCTAACTTGACTCCGTCTCCGACGGCTATCGTCATCAACTCAAAGAGCCAGCACCTTGATACCAACTTCGTGATCCCCTCGAGATCCCACCGAAATCTTGATTCATTGTATCAATGTATACAATGTTTGCGTATGTGGTAGTATGTGGATGCCACATACACTGCTAAGAATTGATTGGGTTGTGACATAATCCCACATAAGAAGTGGTGGCGGGTTTGAACAAGTCCCAAGACCATCCAAAGAGCTGTCGCACCGGTTCCTTATCAGCTCGTCGCCGATCTCGTGGACTTGATAAAGCCACGATAATTTGCAACCCACTGAAACAAGAACACCAGACAAAATCTCAATCATTTCGAATGGACACTGTGCACCAGAACTGACTGTACGAGGAAGCCAAAGCCTAGGATTTGATCTACCATCAACTTAGTGAATAGTACGTATTTTAGTTTCATTAGTGAATTATACATCTTTTGGTTTCAAGCTTTATGTTCAACTTTATGTTCGGTTCATGCCATCTTATGTCCTACCAGTTTTTAGCAACCATTAACCATACAAAGATATTGGTTGGAGATTTCTTAGCCTCCTTTGGGCCAAATTTTTGGCAAGAGTTGTGGCGATCATGTGGGATATGTGAGCGACTTTTAATAGACTATGCGACTTTGTCTATCTCAAGATCTGTCGGCTCAGGCTCTCAGAGGTGCTCCATCAAAGGGATAGGATTTGTGTGCGTGTGCTCATAGAAGTGAGTGTGCATGCATGTTGTGAGCGTCCTCATCTGTACTATGTTTTTCGAAAAAAAAATTGCCAACGACCATGCATGGTCTATAATACCATAGGATGCCAAATTTTGGCGAGGCACATGTGGCCACCAACCAAACATATCCTTGGTCTCTTCATCCACCGAAGGTGATTTGGATGGTAACATGTTGATTTGGTAGACGTGGGAGTTCTTCAAGGCAGCTAGCACAATACACCTAGCTATTGGATGCTTTTAGTTTCCATGTCTCGGTTATAAAGTGAATTTCATTTCATACGTTCAATGAGATTTATTGATTTGGTAGACGTGGGAGTTCTTGAAGGCAGCTAGCACAATAGACCTAGCTATTGGATACTTTTAGTTTCCCTGTCTCGGTTATAAAGTGAATTTCATTTCATATGCTCAGTGAGAATTATCTATGGCATGAGACCAGCCAAAATTCCCATCATATGGCACTATCCCCTTCCCCTCCTCCTCTGAATTTGTCAACATTTCTTAAGAAAGTTGCTAATAATTTTTTTCTCAAATTTTAAATAGAATAATCGGCATTGCAGGAGTACTGATAGACTGAGTAAAGGTTTGATTGAAGTGTGATTCAAGTTTTATGACTACATGTGTTCCGTCACACATTTTCACATGCATTTCTTGCTATATCACAACTAACACCAAACACATATAACATTTGTTAGTGTTCAACTGTAGTTTATATTTGCATTTTTTCAGTTACCACCCAAAGAACATACTACATGAATGAATGCTAAACTCACACTTCTAGAATGACACCCCCATCCTATATATATATATGTACATTTTGAGGAACTTGCATTACATGTAGATCGAGAGAGATTGTTCTTGCCATTGTGCAATGCCGCGCTTACATATATCTGCCTCTTTTGTTCAATGTACCGGTGAGCTTTGAGATATTGGAGGAAAACAAAGAAAAAGAAGGATTTGCCTTCTCTTCATCTTTCGTTAGCCATGACAACCAACTCGTTACTTGTGCTACATCGCCAAAGCCTTTCTATGAGATTGCGACGATTGTCTCTCCGTTGGAAGATGAGAATAGCATACTAGAGAACCCTACGAAGTACAACGTTTTGCATTACCTAGTTACCAAGCAATCTTCCGGGTCCTCATTGCCGCTATTGTTATTGCGTATCTCGTGAAGATTCACCCAATTTCTCCGATTCTGTTGTTCTTAACCCAACACCCTCCAATCAGCATTATTCCGCATCTCTCAAAATTAATGGAACAATGGAATTCATGCCCTCAGAAGCTCTTCATTTTCTTTCTTGCGTGGCATAAGATTTATAAATTAGTGAAAAAGGGAAATTGAGACGCTCATGTTCTATCCCTTGGAGCGGAGCAAACAGAAGTACATTTGGACTAAAACTTTCAGAAGAAAATGTATTGGGTTGCTTTACCCCAAATAAAATTCTACTAGTACTACTAGAGACAGTTCATATGTTGTTCATCAGAAAAATGTATGGCCCAGAGTCACGGTGCGGTTGCTCTCAGAGCTCTCCTAGTCAACGGGAATCCTGATCCCAATCCAACGCAAGTGGTCACTATTGCCAGATACCCATCCAGGTACAGTAAACACACTATTAATACAGAGTGGCAACGTCTTCGCTATCGCACGCGCACACCCTCCATGACACCGTAAACCCCAGCGTCCCCGGCGACTCCTCAGTCCCTCAGTCCAATTCTACATTGATGTTTGCAGGTGGTGTTCGTGATATTTGACCTGATGGACAAAAATAAGCGATGCATGTTTTATTTTATGGACCTTGTCCTTTTGATTAAGTTCAGCTCGTTCTGGCAGGGCATGCTTTGAGATTACTTTTGAAGATTATGATTAATGTGCTAATTTCCTTTTTTATTCAAGATATTTAATTTAATACTAAAATTTAAAATTGAATACCTCAATTGAATGAAAGAGTCTCAAAATTTAGGAACATGGTGAATTAAAATAATCAAATGGGGGAGCTCCTTGAGAAATTGTTGACCCAGTCAAAATCGAGTTACCAAATTCTAAATTGAAGAGCTCAGTTAATTGTGAGGCCTTGAAAATTTGGAAACATAGTGTATAGTACAAAATTGAAAGTTTAGAGAAATCATTGACCTAGTCAAAATAGGGTGACCAAATTCTAAATTAAAGACCCGAACTAATTGTGAGGTCTTAAAAACTAGGAAGCATAATTTATAGTTAAAAATATTGAATGAGAGGGCTTTGCGAAATAGTTGACCCGGTTAAAATCGGGTGACTCAACTCCAATTGGAGACCTCAATTGAATATAGGTTCTTTAAAACTAGGAATCGCAATTTATAGTTTAAAACTACTGAATGAGATGGCTTTGCAAAATTGTTGACCCGGTTAGAATTGGGTGACTCAACTCCAATTGGAGACCTCAAAATTGAATATAGGTTCTTTAAAACTAGAAAGCACAGTTTATAGTTTAAAATATTGAATGAGAGGACTTTGCGAAATTGTTGACCTAGTTAAAATCGGGTGACTCAACTTCAATTGGTGACCTCAATTGAATATAGGTTCTTTAAAACTAGGAAGCATAGTGTTATAGAGGATTTCTTAAGACTGGGGAGTCATTTTTCTGAATTGGTTAACATCCCTTCCTGTTTGTTAAGGTAGTTGCCAGTCTTTTTTTCCCCTCAAATTTTAAATAAAATAATTGACATTCCAATAGACTTAGCAAGTGTTTGACGGTTGGAAACTGAAGTGTGATTCGAGTTCTATGACTACATGTGTTTCATCACATTTTTCACATGCATTTCTCACTACGTCACAACCAACACCAAACACATATAACATTTGTTAGCTTTAGACTGCAGACTGTAGTTTATATTCACACTCTATCAATGACCACGCAAAAAACATACTACATGAATGAATGCTAAACTCACACATCTAGAATGACACCCCCATCCTATATATATGTACGTTTTGAGAACTTGCCTCTAGGTCGAGAGAGATAGTCCTTTCCATTGTGTAATGTCGGGCTTACATCTATTTCCCTCTTCCGTTCAACGTACTTGTGAGCTTTGAGATATTGGAGGCAAACAAAGAAAAAAAAGGAATTGCCTTCTTCCCTTGCTGCGTTAGCAGTGCCATCCAACTTGCTACTTGTGTTGCATTGCTCACCTCTTTCCATGAGATTGCAACGATTGTCTCTCCACGTGGAGACGGGTATAGCATACTAAACAACCCCACAAAGTACATCGTTTTGCATTGCCTAGATACCAAGCTATTGGGCACCTACTCATCACTGCTATTGTCATTGCGTATCTCGTGAAGATTCTGTCCTTTTCTCCGCATCTATTGTCCTTGAACCAACGCCCTCCAAACCACGCCAGTCCTCTCTCCTCAAAATCAATGAAGCAATGGAATTCATGCCCTTAGAAGCTCTTCGTTCTCCTTTTCCCGAGCCACAAGACTTGTAAATTAGTGAAAACAAGGAAATTCGAGACGCTCATGTTCTATCCATCGGAGCGGGGCAAAGAGAAGGTACATTTGTGGAGAAAGTATGTGTATAGGGTTGCTTTCCTCGGAATAAAACTGTACCAAGAAGTTTATATGTTCCTCATCAGAAAATGTATGGGCCCAGAGTCAGGACGCGGCTGCTCTCAATAGCTCTCCTAGTCAACGGGAATCCTCATCCTAATCATCCCAATCCAACGCAAGTGGTCACTATTGCCAGATACCCGTCCAGGTGCAGAGCACGCACTATTAATACAGAGCGGCAGCGTCTCTGTTCCCGCACCCACACACCCGCCGCGACAGCGTAAACCCCGGCGACTCCCCACTCCCTCAGTCCCCCCCGATCCAGCTCGCCCGCCATGGCCGCCGGCGACGAGGAGCAGGGCTTCCGTCCGCTGGACGAGGCGTCGCTGGTGGCCTACATCCGGGCGACCCCGGCGCTGGCCGCCAGCCTCGGCGGCCGCGTCGACGGCCTCGCCGTCAAGGAGGTCGGCGACGGCAACCTCAACTTCGTCTACATCGTTACCTCCGACGCCGGCTCCGTCGTCGTCAAGCAGGTCCGTCCCCCGTCCCCCTCTCCCCCTCCCTCCCCGTCCCCTGACTGACGCGTTCTGGATGGATCGGATCAGGCGCTGCCGTACATCCGCTGCGTGGGGGACTCGTGGCCGATGACGAGGGAGCGGGCCTACTTCGAGGCGTCGGCGCTGCGGGAGCACGGCCGCCTCTGCCCGGACCACGTCCCGGAGGTCTACCACTTCGACCGCGCCATGTCGCTCATCGGCATGCGCTACATCAGGCCGCCCCACATCATCCTCCGCAAGGGCCTCATCGCCGGCGTCCAGTACCCGCTCCTCGCCGACCACATGGCCAACTACATGGCCAAGACCCTCTTCTTCACCTCCCTCCTCTACAACTCCACCACCGACCACAAGAAGCAAGGTCGGGGCTGCTCTGCTCTGCTCCTCTGAATTTTCTTCTGCCTGTAAAAGGGGGAAAGAGGTGAAATTCATGGCGTGTCTTGATGTGAATTGCAGTTGCTCGCTACTGTGAGAACGTGGAGATGTGCAGGCTCACGGAGCAGGTCGTCTTCTCGGACCCATACATGGTCTCCAAATACAATCGCTGGAACTCGCCTCTTCTAGACAAAGACGCCGAAGCGGTTCGGGAGGATGATGGGCTGAAATTGGAGATTGGTGAACTGAAGTCCATGTAATCGGCTAGCTCCGAATTTATGCAGATTCGTTGGTGCTGCGTATGTTGTGTTTCTTATCTGAATTTTACACTGCAGGTTTATTGAGAGAGCCCAGGCTCTGATTCATGGTGATCTCCATACTGGTTCCATCATGGTGACCCCAGATTCCACTCAAGTGATTGATCCGGAGTTTGCCTTCTACGCGCCGATGGGTTACGACATTGGGGCCTTCTTGGGGAACCTGATTCTGGCCTACTTCGCACAGGATGGGCATGCTGATGAAGCAAATGACCGTAAGGTATGTATAACAGTATTATGGCCTTAAGTTTTAACCTTGTCTTGCTGGCACCTATTTTTACTTTAATATAGTAGAGTATGACATGCTGTTTTTACGGTAGGCCTTTTATGTTAACTAATACTCCCTCCGTCCAGAAATACTTGTCATCAAAATGAATAAAAGGGGATGTATCTAGATGTATTTTAGTTCTAGATACAACCCTTTTTGTCCATTTTGATGACAAGTATTTTCGGACGGAGGGAGTACTATGTTTCTTTAATGCGCTCCTGAGTGATTACTGATTACCTTATCCACCATTTACTATTTATTTAGAAATTCTTTATTAGAATAAATGTTTGGAATATTGCTTTTTTGAAAGAAGGCATATACCAGCTTAAATATGATGTCCCTCTCTACTAAAAGAATATATAATTGATACTGGAGGATGATGAAGGTCCTGTAGCTGTCATGTAGAGGAGGGTGGTTGGCTGAAAGAGTATAGCACCTCAAATAATTGCCTTGTATGGAATAACCTGCCTTATTTCAAGTCCATAAGCATCCCTGGCATCTTCAGTATTGGCAGTTGCAGAAGTGTCAGTTCATGCTATAACACATCCTTGAAGATATTTTTCTTGTTGTCCCTGTAATAAAATAAGCGCTTGGACTGCCCATCTTTTGCAGGCTTATAAGCAATGGATATTGAAGACGATCGAAGAATCATGGAATTTGTTCCAGCAGAAATTTCTGGGACTTTGGAATAAACACAAAGATGGGAATGGGGAGGCATACCTGCCTGCCATATACAACAACCCGGAGCTTTTGAGCGTTGTACAGAAGAAGTACATGACAGGTTTACTTCATGACAGTCTTGGATTTGGTTCGGCCAAAATGATCAGGTACTTGCCAAATCTCTGAATATATACCGCAAAAAAAATAATCTCTGAATATATTGGTTATCTGTTGAATGTAATCTACTCTTAGACCACGGTGATACATCAATGCTTCTCTTTAACTGAAATGACTCAAGGTGCATTAAGTTAGTCTAATGCATAGGTTTCAGATTTCAGTTTCGATATGGCATCCCGTCTTCACAATGCTATGCAGTGACATATAAGCACACATAGCTTACAAAATGTACCATGTAAAGAACTACTCTCTCTGCAACTTAATATAAGACGTTTTTTGACACTGAAAAACACCTTATATTAAGTTACAGAGGGAGTAGTATAAAATTCATTTGACCCGAAAGACCAGATTTAATTATCGCAGCACAAAAGAATTTTTTTTGATGAAATGTGCTTCAGAAATGCTATGCAGTGAAAAAAAAAGCATGATAGCTTACCAAATGTACCCTGTTAAGAACTAAAAATCACATTGGACATTGATTTCAGTCTCTGCACATATTTTTGTGCCTTATGCATGATCTCATGATTCCTGACTCTGACTAAAATTCACTCAACTTTTGCTCCTATACTTGCTCCTCCCTGTGCAGGAGAATTGTTGGAATTGCCCATGTGGAGGATTTTGACTCAATCGAGGATGCCAGCAAGAGAGCATCATGTGAGTGCCGCGCGCTTGATTGTGGCAAGGCAATCCTGAAGGGCCGCCGCCAATTTGAGAGCATCGAGCAAGTGATTGCACTTGTCCAGTCAGTAACTCAAGACTGAGAAAACCAGCCGTCTGTTCGGCGTTTCCGATTGAGGAGACCTCGTTTGATCGTTATCAGGATTGAGTACCCACGCTCGAGTATCGAGATGTGCTGCCCTTTGTAAAACATCCTTGGGTCAGTGTGGCTTATGTGTATTGTGTAGTGGGCTGCCTTCAGAGATACCTATACTTGGGTCGGGAACATCATGTGTGTATTTCTAGTGTAAGGCAGGCTGCCTTGCAGCATAGCTGAATAACAGAGTGTACAATGTGTCTCAACGTTGTACAATTATCCATAGATACAGGCGTGGTCGCCACCAATAAAACCCTATCTGGGGGAAGGTTTTGTCAAGCAGATTGTTTGTAGTACTGCAACACCTGTTGATTGATGTTAGCCTAGCTAAGTTACAGATTTATTTTTCTCACAAAAAAATGATTACAGATTTATTTGAGTAACAAAAAGAAGAGCACAAAAAGGAAAGAAGATAAGGATAGCAGCACATTCACAAGAAGCTGTCATGGATTCATATAATACAGGTCGAGCCAACATAAAAGACAGCAGTGCTTATCACATAAACATGATCTAAAAGACAGGACAAGGCAAGGCAACATGATCTAAAATACAGCAGTGCATATCACATAAATACATACATATAGAAGCTATATATAAGGACATCAGATCTCACCGTGGGAGGCACGATTAAACAGGGATCAACGACCCCCGCGTCGCCTGGGAGGCGACTCGGGGGAACCCTAGCCCGCCGCGCCGCCACCCCCTCTCCCCGGCTCCCCTGCCGCGCCGCCGCCGGAGGAAACCGCCGGGCGAAGCCCGCGCGGCGGACGGCGGCGGCGGGCTTCCCGCTCGCGCGCGCGGCGTCGTTCCCGACGGCGACCGCTCCAGGTGGGGAAGGCTCGGCCTCCGGCGCTGCGGCCGTCGTGGCGCTCCCCGGCGGCCCTCTGCTTCGTCTCGCGCTTCTCCTTCTCTGGGTGGGTGGAGTGGCGTGGCCTGGAGCTTGGCCGGCCGTGGCGGCGGCGTAGGCGTGCGGGTGCTTAGGCGCCAGATTTGGTCCGCGCGATCTGGCCCGCCGGCTGCTGTTGGCGGCGAGGAAGGGATCTGGCGTGGTGGTGACGCCCGCGCTGCCGCCGCACCCCTCGCCTCCCCTCCCTATGCTGCCGCCTAAGGGCCTCCCAATGATGCGATTTTGGTGGTCGGGATCCAGATCGGGGGAAACCCGGGTCGGCTCCGGCCGGCCGCGACGACGACGACGCCTGCGGGCGCCGATTTCTTCATGGAGACGTCTGTCAAGGTCTGCCCTTCCACTCCCCACCACCTAGCTTCTCGGGTGAAAACCTAACTCCGGTGGGCGGCGGCGGCGTCTTTGGCGCCGTGACCTTCTTGAAGGCGCCGCCTTGAGGGCTGGGTGGTGGCGGGCGCTGTTTGGGGTGGGTAACAGCTGCTGACGGCGTGCCCTTCTTCGCCCAAGCCTCCGCTTTTCCTCCGACGCGTCCAGGTTCTCCTGGGGGTGCCGTTTTGGAGTAAGCGTTGGCTGGGGGGAGGGTGGAGCGGTGCTCCATCTCACTCATTGATGGCGGCGGATGTCGGCGGCGTGGCGCTGTGGAGGCTCGACGTCCGATGCACGGAGATGGACTCGCGCAGGAGGAGGTTGCTGTTTGGCGTCATGGTGGCGTCAATGGCGGAGTGGCCAGACATGGTAGATGCCTCAATTTGTTCTGAAGACGGACCTGTGGAAGATGGCGGCGACGACACACGAGTGCGTCTGACCGGATTATGCCCCAGACCAGGTATGTGGCTCGGCTGGGGCTTCCGAATGTGTTTCGGCTTCCGGCTATTGATGTTAGGATTACGTGAGTGGTCTGGGTAGCGGCCCGGCTAGCTCTCTTTCATCATATTGGATAGGAGTAGTGGCATATGTTGCCAAGATGGTGGATTCAGGCACATTGGTGTAATACTTTGTATGGTCATCGTGAATAATCAATAAAGTGGCCGTATGCATCTTCCAGATGCAGAGGCCGGGGGTCATCCTCCTTTTCTAAAAAAAAATATATAAGGACATCAATACATGCTCTCTTGTCAGGCGAACAGACATTTCCTCTGTTCTAACAGAAGAGCTTGATGTACTCGATGCAAGCGTCTCTCAGGTTGCTGCAATGATGCTGATCAGCGAGAGCTAACGTGGCGACGACACTCTCGGCATCTAGACCCTTGCAGAGGATGCCCTCACACATCAGCTTGAGCATGTTCATGGAATACCTGTCTGCAGCCACAAGCAGATGCCTCATCACCTCCCTCTTGTCATGGCTGTCAAGGAGGTCTTCCATGTCAGGCAATGAATCTGTGTATATGAAGTGAAGAAATGCTCCGAAGACGGCGGGCTGCATGTCCACGATCTGTATGCACTGCTTCTCCTTGTCCGACGGCGGCACCTGGATATGAGGCGTCTTTGTGGTGGTGGTCACCACGGCCGGCATTTTCTTGAGGAGAACAGTCACATCGCACTGGATCAGGATGCAGTCATAGTGCAGGTACGGGGACGGCTCCAGGAGGTCCTTCTTCATGAACGTGCCAGGCCCCTTGACATGGTCGTTCTTCGAGGACTCGAAGGCCGGGAACGGACGATGTCCGGGAGAAGATTCAGCGACTGCATCCCGGTGGCCTGGTTGGTCAGTTTCAGGTCGTAGAGGGCCTTCACCACGGGTTTCTTGCTCTGGAGCTCTACGCAGACTGAAACATAGTCCTTGTATTCAGAACTGAATCCGCCTCTGCTCTGCTCTACAGCTCTCTTCCGCTCACTCGGAAGCTACTAGAGAGAGGCAGCCACTCGAATCCCTTAGTGAGAGAGTTGAAAAATACTACTACTAGTAAAAGCCTCCTCAGAGCATCTACAACCGGAGTTGAACTTGATAAATCCGAGCCCCTTATGTCAGCGGACGCGCACGTGGACAACGCGTTTTTATTTCTCTTCCAGTACAACCACACTTTTCATATGTGAATATTCAAATTCATGCTAATCCATATACATCCATTATAACATAAATTTCTCACTAATTCAACAATTCGATGATACAAAATAAACAACAATTCAACAGTTCATTACATGCCAAAATAAAATGCAGCAACTCATACAATAGATAGGCGATGCACGAATGATTCAAGTACCAGCATTGTTGCGGTCGTTGATCTTCTTCTTCAGCAATCAATATTTCCATCTTTTCGAGCTCCCATTTTTGCAATCTTGCATTGCCTGTCCAATTCTAGTTTGTCGTTCTCCATGTTCAAGCTCTCCAGGTCGAACTTCATCTTCTCCCTTTGCACATTTATGAGGATCTTGTACCTCTCCTTCTTCACCTCCTTGGCGGAAAATTGCCCCTCCAAGTGGTGGACATTTCGCTTGCCACGCCATCACGCGAGATCTTGCCCTTCTCCCACTTGTTTTCAATCACCTGTTGGCACAGAGGCTTGTATGTCTGTTCTACCATTTTCTTCATCTTCGCCATCCAACCCAATTGATTGGTTGGAGTTAGACCCATTGTTTTTCTTCATCTTCATTGAGGACAATGGGAGTTAGACCCATTGTTTTTCTTCATCTTCTTGGTTTGCCATTGGTTGGAGTAAGACCCATTGTCCTCAATGACAGTTTGCCACTTTGGTTTCCCGCGCAATTTCATCCAACAATTGGGCCATTTGAATGGCTTCTTCTTGACTTGATTTATTCAACCAACTTTCAACCAACAAGACATCTTCAAACTGTGTGAATGCCGAACCTCTTGGCTTCACTACCTTCTTCTTTCTAGTGTGTGATGTTTTCCCAACTTCAAACAACGAGAAATTGGTATCCCAATGTCAAATTGCAAAGGCTCTTGGCCATAATTTATTATGTTAAGCATTATTTGGTCCTACAATATGCATCGCGGTTAAACTATTGCCCTACAAGTTTGATAGAATGGTATGTGCAACAAATTAATCAATGAATGCAAATGTCATGGGGGCAAAGATTGTACTGGGTCTTGTTCAGGCATTCCGTGAAACAACATTTGGGCATGCCCAGAGCCGGCATTGCCTAACGTTGTTGAATCCCTTTGGAGTTGCGGCGACTGGTCCATCATGTCTGCGGCACTGGTGTCTTCGGAAACCTATCCAGAATGCCTGTCCACTGGGAGGACAGAACATAGTCGGTGCTTGTGCGGAGGGAAAATTAGGGCAGCGATCGCGAATAGGGGTTTTGTCAGCGACCTCTGCTCTCCTCTCTGCTCTACGACTGAACTAGCGGCGATAGTGCTCTACCACTTGGGCCTTGGCGAAGCTAATGATTGGCAAACTAATGATTTTCCTTCCCTAAAAAGATCAGAAATGTTATCTGACCAGTGTTCCCGGGGAGGCCAACCCTAGGTCCCCATCGAACGTCTCCATCGTAGTCGCACATATCTCGACATAGGGCCAATGCCACGTCAGATGGCTAGAGACATTCATTGTCTGCAGATTCTGGCAAACACTTAATTTGCTTTTTTTTTACAAAAAGGGTAACCAACACGCAGGGAAGTCTAAAGCGGGCTGTTAGTCAATGGGCTAGAGAGATAGTTCATGAGCGTTCATGGTAAAAATATTTTTTATATATAACTTGACATTTTTGAAGCATTTTTTTAATTCACCCAAAAATCTATTTTTGAAGCGGGCTGTTAGTCAATGGGCTAGAGAGGCAGTTTTACTAGAAGAGAATGACATATCTTATTATAAGAGGATTGTATTTAACTATAAGAAGATGACATTTTTTATTATAAGAGGATGACATTTTTATTATTAGAGGGTAGTAGTTTTATTTTATATGAGCATGTTATTTTTTATTTTATAGCAGGATGGCATTTTATTATTGTGCGGATGCCATTTTTATTATTTAAGAGGATGGAATTTTTATTATTAGAGGATGACCGTTTTATTTAATAGAGCGTGGCAGTTTTTATTTATAAGAGCATAGCATTTTTTATTTTGTAATAGGATGGGTATTTCAATATTTGTGAGGATGGAATTTTTTATTATTTTTAAGAAGATGCCATTTTTAATATTGAGAGGTGGCATTTTTTCTGCCATTTTTTTGCACACAAGTTTTTCGGGTGATGACTAGGAGATATCATCTTTTGTGGCATTTTTTAGTTTCTAATTTTTTTCATGGAATTATTATCAAAATATATATTTAGTGAGCCTTTGGGCCAAATGGGGGTCTCCATGGCCCTCTCCGCTTGCTACAAATTTGTTCAACAAAATACTAAAAATTTCCAATATGTATTTCATTTTTGTTCAACATATATTACACTAAATGTTTCAATGTGTATTCACGAATTGTCAACGTACCTTACAAAAATGTTCAATGCGTATTCGAGAATTGTTCAAAGTACATTACAAAATAGTTAAAGTGTATATGAACAAATTTCATTGTTTATATTAGCATTTTCTAAATTTCTGAAATAAGAACCGAGCAAATAGTGAGAGCTATTGTGAACCGGACGCTACAGTGCCGATTGCTACAGTGTCGGCTCTATACTTCAAAGTAAAAAAATAAAAGAAAACAATTGGGAGCATAGTGGGCCGGCCCAAGCGTTCTGGCTTCAGCAAGCTGGCTCCTTTTGACGCACATGGGCGGCACACAGGGACTCTCCCGGAAACACCTCGCCTGAACACCACCCCTTTAGCTAGGCTTTCTGGCCCAACACAATTCCATTTGTAGGAAAAAAAAAATAAAAAATGTCAAAAACTATGCAAAAACAAAAAATATATACAAATTTCTTTTATGTAGTGTAGAAAATTTAGTTGACATGTATATACAAAAAATGTCAACGTTTATTACATTACCAAGAAAATATTGTTCATAGTAAAAATTGATGCAAAAATGTAGAGAGACATAACTTGTAGAAAAATTGCCATGATGTAGATCAAAATCAAAAAACACACAAACAGAGTATGTTTCCCATGATAGTGGGGGTAATTGCTTAAACACAAGTTCACATTATGCAGATGACATGCATGAAAAATCAAAGCGATGCATGAGAACCTACAACAAGCATCGTTCAACTACACGTAAAGGCAAACATGGTAGTTAAGGGAAAGTTTGCATTGGTAATGTACAAATAAACTTAAAATGACAATTGATTACCTGCCCGTACAAGTAGGCCAGTGCCACCGGACCCCAGCTAAATTTGTTGTCGAAGACAATCAACGCCTTGATCGACATCCATTGAGCGGTCCTGCCACCACCATCAGCAAAGAGTCTTAGAGACGACATACCAAATGTACACGCGAGCATACGTCTGGATCACATCATCATTAGTATCCTCAGGGCAATGCGCAAAGTTCGGTATGATCCAAATGTAAGGAGCGAACCGTTGTTGCCTGATGGGAACTTCCCCCATGCATATTGCTATCAATGTCTTCATGTCGCATGACCTCTTAACATTACACCACGGAATCCCCAATCCTTTGCTTGCTGTGCAGTGAAGAAATGGAAGACATGCAGAGTATACATTAGTTCATCTCTCCACTCAATGAATTCCACATTCATATCCACTCTCATTTCATTAGCAAAATATACCGCTACACTCTAAATTGCTCTATTGACTTCGGATAGACGTGATCGAAACCAATATGCTTTGTTAGTTCATGCTTGACTGGATCATTGGTACCTGGTATTTGCGCCCCCGGAGACTGGACTCGTAGGGGGTGAGATTCGTATGTCTTCCTCTGTTGTAAAGGGGCCACCCTTAGAGGTGGGCTCCCTTTACGCACTAGGCTTGTTAGTGCATGTCTCACTCCCTTGAGAGATGCTCCGACTGAGACTCTATCTTTATTCTTGTCTTCAGACTCTACAGGAGCCATACCAACTAGCTAGGAAGTGCGGCTTGCCGCACCCGGTAGAAAATGCTGTCGGGTACAGTCTTATCCAATCCGATAATACAGTCATAGTACCAAATCATTATTTATGGACCCAATAAAAAATAGATCAAAATCAACCGCATAAATTTTCTCACGGGTACTCAACTTATTGTCCAAGAAGATAAACAACATATTAACAATTGCAAAGGAAATTTAGAGTAATTACTCAAATAATGTATAAGTCCAATCCAATAAGGTTACATCAGAAGCATGGCATTTCCTTGATACATAAGTGTGTCCAGTGCAGAGCAGTTTGTCCAGACAATGTCACAAGGTAAGGCCATCAAACTTACCAGAAGCATGGCAACATTAGATCTGAAAGTTCATGATAAATGGGGGAATATGTACTATGTTCCAAAAGTAAGCCAAGCCGATGGATCAACACTAAGTAGATACAATAGTTGGCTTATTATATAACCAAAGTGAGCCAGATCAGCTGTGTGAGATAAGTGCAAGCGAACACTCACAATGAACCTATATAGTTCTGCTAAAGCCTGATAGTTGATGACTTCACTTGGTCGTCACATTGATTGTTCACATGCCATGTCATGTTAACCTGTTGTGATCATTGTTTAGAAGATGAAATCACAGGAAACATTTGCATGGATAGTATGATGACAACCTTGTAACCGACCTTGTCAAAATAGGTAGACAGAGAGCGATACTTTGCCCCTTTTAGCCTTGAACGCAAAGACACATATCTGACATTCTCCAAATTATCCAACCCCTGTCTTCACAAACTATGACCAACTAATTCTTATACCTTCATAAGCTGGACAATCTCCTTGGTGTACCCACATGCAGGTTTAGTCCACATGGTCCTCGTGTTCAGAGGCTGTAAGGAAGCAAGATTAATTCTCTCCGAGATGGACATGTTCTCATGTTCTATATATTAGTATGGTTATTTAAGGAAATCCTAGGAATAGCAGATAGACATGGTAATTTAATAAACAACAATGAACAATGGTTTATATTATGAACAAAGTAGAGCAGTAAAAATTGAACAATGAATTTATTTGAAAAAACAAAGTGAAGTTGCTAATAAAGAACATATCATCACAGTAAATAAAAACTGATTGAATGAACATATTTTATTAACTTAAAACTGTAAAGGCATGCCTGATCCCACTATCCAGTAGAGGAACAAATAATATTTCCCCACGATCTTAAACAACTAACAACAACAAAATAGACATCAAAGATACAGATAGATACAAAACTGGAAATGCATCATTCTTATCATCCATCATTGCTACATCTCTACAAAAAGTGAACCATATAGATGAGTTATTGGGTCTGACCCGTTAAGAAATAGGTTTACATTTTGCGTTATATCTCAGCATTAAGAAAATAAGTTTCCATATGTGTGTTTGTGTGCATACCCCGTAAGAACTTTCCGA
The DNA here is from genome assembly GCF_018294505.1 of Triticum aestivum. NCBI lineage: Eukaryota > Viridiplantae > Streptophyta > Magnoliopsida > Poales > Poaceae > Triticum > Triticum aestivum. The sequence goes on along the minus strand of NC_057798.1, from coordinate 772,752,808 downwards.
AAGTAATTGATGTCTGCCAATTAAATACCTTCCAAAAAAATTGCATCACGTAACCATTATTGAAAGGGTATACCATAGCAATGAAATACCTTCCAAAGATGGGTATTGTCGGTGTCAAAACCGGCAGATCTCGGGTAGGGGGGGGGGCAATCTTTGTGTCTGAGGATCAATGGTAACAATGGACAAAGGGGCACACTGTTTACCCAGGTTCGGGCCCTCTTAAAGGAGGTAAAACCCTACGTCCTGCTTGATTGTATTCGATGAGTATAGTGCTTACAAGAGTTGATCTACCTCGAGATCGTAATGCTAAACCCTAGCTTGTCTAGCCTATGAATATTATGATCCTGCCTCCGGTCTAAACCCTCCAGTTTATATAGACACCGGAAGGGCCTAGGGTTGTACATAGTCGGTTTACAAAGAAAGGAAATAGCATATCCGAATACCTAATCTTGTCGTTCACACATATAGGAGTCCTATCCGGACAAGGGAGGTGGTCTCCTTACTTTATCTCCACGACCCATCAGTCCAGCCCATATCAAATAGACTGGACGCCCGAGGACCCCTTAGTCCAGGACTCCCTCGGTAGCCCCTGAACCAGTCTTCAATGACATCGTGTCTGGCACGCGGATTGTCTTCGGCATTGCGAGGCGGGTTCCTCTCCTTGAATACCACACATCAGCTTCCCTTATAAAAGAAATGTATCCAACTCTGTATAATTAACACAACCCTTAGCCACGAAGACAAGATATAAAAACAGGAATAGTGTCTTTACTAACAACTTTTTCCGGCGAAGCGTCACACTTGAATCTTCAGTATTTTGAAACGTTTTCACACTCCCCGTTTCGTGTTTCGAGGTCGAGCCCCCTTGGCTCGTCTTGTCAAAACAGAGATCGTGCCCACTTATTTCGGGATTCTCATCAATGGGATTTGGGTAACCCAACTGCTCCTGGCGCACAACCTTATTGGGAATATGCGAGGTTTAAGGCTTGAGTGGGGGGGCATTTTCACCGCCTATAAGAGGGAAAAGATTCCTCCTTCCTTCCCCATGCCTTCTTCCAGCCTCTGCCTTCCAATCTCCCAAGCTCCAGGACCCCCAAAAAAGCTCCCATCTTCCTCACCACCACCACCTTCTCCAGCCATGGCCGGGTCAGGCTCCAAGGGCAAGTGGGAGGCCTCCTCCGTCACTGAGAGGGACGTGAAGGAACTTCGGAGCGCGGGGTACCTGTCCACAAACATTGCGCACATGCTTCCCGACAAGGACCAAGTCATCCCCACTCTGGCGCCCGACGACAGGGCTGTCTTCCTCCCCCATTTCCTCAGGGGGCTAGGATTCCCCTCCACCCTTTCGTCCGCGACCTTATGTTCTACTACGGGCTAGATTTACACGATCTAGCCCCGAATTCTTTCCTCCACATATCATCATTCATCGTTGTGTGAGGCTCTGCTCCGCATCCCACCACACTTCGACCTGTGGCTTAAAGTCTTCAACGTGAAGCCGAAGGTGGTCGACGGACCTCATGCGGACTGCGGCGGGGCCATGGTAAGCAAGTTTCCCAATGCCACATGGCCCAAAGGGGCTTTCATCGAGACCGTCAAGGTCTGGCAGCAGGAGTGGTTCTACATCACCGAACCCCGCCGCGCCAACTGGGTGGCAATTCCGGAGTTCAGATCCGGACCCCCCACGAGGCTCACCTCGTGGACCGCTAAGAGCCTCAATTTGGGGCAAGCTTTTAAATAGCGTCCGCTACCTCCGCTATTGCGGCCACAGTAGCGGTAGTGTCACCCTGCCGCTATTAGTTTAAGCTTGCATTAGAAAATAGCGTGTTGTCATGATGCAGGCGCAATATCACTTGTTAGACCGCTATATCATCGGCTATCCGCAATATCGCCCGCTATATAAGTCCTTGTTGTTCTGCTGTGGAATCTATTTTGGTAATGTGTTTTGCTTCAATGGTTGCATGACCAAATATTGTTCAATTATAGTTTATATTCTTATATAAATGATGATTTCTCAAATTAAGTGTCATATTTTTTGTCAATGGCCTAGAAATATACACAACAATCTCAAATTTATGAGTGTTTTTTAAAATTGGCTATGTGGACATAGCACCCGCAATATCGCTCGCTATCCGCATTCCGCTACACATACCTTAATCCGCAACCAGTCCGCTATCCGCTATTTAAAAGCTTGGGGTCCCAGACGGAGGTGCAAATGCTACAGAAGTGCACCAATGCCGGGCAAAAACATCGGCCTCACCAACGTGGTGCAGATCATGCTCTTCCTCCGTGTCCTCCCCTGCCAACGCAGGGACTCCCACATGTGGGAGTTCGATCAGAAGGAGCCGCGGACCCTGAAGCGCTTCTTCTGCACTACGCATGAAGAGATATGTAAGCTGCTCTTCAAGGCACAGAAGAGCTGGCCCATGAAGACCGAGGACATCGGGCTCGACATCGAGAATCTGGCCTCAGAGGTAATTATTAACTTTTCCGAAGACGTATTCCATCAATGTTTTAATCAATAGAAATCTTATCAGCTCACTTCCTTACAGGGCTGGACAGCGAAGGCGAAGCGGATCAGCAGTCCGGCTCTGTTGCCGGAAGACCCGCCACTCCCCAGCTGACAGAGATGCTGGTCCCGGTGCCCTACCAGGCGCCAGAGAAGAAGGGCAAGGAGGCCAAGGGTGGACCCCACTATAGAGGCCCTTCGGACGCTGTGTCCGGAGAGACCGAAGTTGTCTCCTCTCATGAGGGAGACGAGGAAGAAGAGGAGGAGGAGGAGGTGGAAAGAGATTCCCACCGCAAGGGGAGGAAGAAGAAGAGGAAAACCTCCAAAGACCTGGAGGTGGTGGCGCCGAAGAGGGGGAAGATAACCCTTTCGGTTAGTTCGGACTCAGAGTATGAACACATCCCCTAGAGACCTCCTAGGGTGAAGCCCCTGGCCGAATCGTAAGTAATCTTACTGTTCGGTTTTCACTTACCTACTGAGGGAGTCCTGGATAAGGGGGTATCCGGACAGCCGGACTATATACTTTGCCCGGACTGTTGGACTATGAAGATACAAGATTGAAGACTTTGTCTCGTGTCCGGATGGGACTATCCTTGGCATGGAAGGCAAGCTTGGCGATTCGGATGTAGATCTCCTTCTCTGTAACCGACTCTGTGTAACCCTAGCCCCCTTCGGTGTCTATATAAACCAGAGGGTTTAGTCCGTAGGACAACAACAAAAATCATACCATAGGCTAGCTTCTAGGGTTTAGCCTCTCTGATCTCGTGGTAGATCAACTCTTGTAATACTCATATCATCAAGATCAATCAAGCAGGAAGTAGGGTATTACCTTCATCGAGAGGGCCCGAACCTGGGTAAACATCGTGTCCCCAGTCTCCTGTTACCATTAGCCTTAGACGCACAGTTTGGGACCCACTACCCGAGATCCGCCAGTTTTGACACCGACATTGGTGCTTTCATTGAGAGTTCCTCTGTGTCGTCACTGTAGGGCTCGATGACTTCTCCAACCTTCAACAACGCCGTCCAGGGTGAGACTTTTCTCCCCAGACAGATTTTCATGTTCGGCGGCTTTGCACTGCGGCCAACTCGCTTGGCCACCTAGAGCAGATCGACAGCTACGCCCCTGGCTGTCAGGTCAGGTTTGGAAACCTAAACTACATTGCCGACATCTGCGGAGACTTGATCGTCGACGGATTCGGGCCCATGTCAGGAGCGTTGAACGATCACAACGTGCATGACCTAGATTTGCCGTCAGATAGTATTCAGAACATCGCGCCTGCTACGGCTCCGTACTTCGTTCCAGAGCAGATCGTGCCTTCCGAGGACGGGTGGATGGACCCCACCCGGGAGGCCGCACACTCATCGACGTTGGAGCCGAAAACAGACTCCGCTCCTAAGGAGATCTGTGTCTCCGGACCGCCGGACTTGTCTCCAGTCGTGGGTTCCGAACCGCGTGCACCCATGCCCATCGAATTTGATTGGGCCCCAATCATGGAGTTCGCTGCCGCGGATATCTTTTAGCACTCACCCTTCGGAGATGTGCTAAATTCATTAAGGTCTCTCTCTCTATCAGGAGATTCCAGGCCGAACTATGTTCGGCTCGAGTGGGAAGCAGGCGACGAAGAAATTCGTCACCCACCCACCACCCACTTCATAGCCATGGTCGATAATTTGACCGGCGTGCTTAACCTTGACTCCGAAGACATTGATGGTATAGACGACGATGCGGGAGAAGAACAAGAACCACCGCCCACAGGGCGCTGGACTGCCACCTCTTCATATGATATATATATATATATATATATATATATATATATATATATATATATATATATATATATATATGGTGGATACTCCCAAAGAAAACAATGACGATGAGGCAACAGGAGATAACCCCTCAGGGAAGAAGTCAAATCATGGGCGTCATCGGCGCCGCTCCAAGCCCCGCCACAGCAACACCGGCACTGGAGAAGAAGATAATCCAGATGGCGCCGAAGAGGAATACAATCCTGACCAGCCCACCTTCGAGCAAGCTGAACAAGAACATGGGCAGGTCAGCCCAGATGAACAGGCGACAGACGGATACTTGGAGGACGATAACTATATGCCTCCCTCCGAAGATGAGGTGACCCTCGGTGACGACGACTTTGGCGTACCAGAGGTGAAGGAAATATGCCCTAAAGGCAATAATAAAGTTATTATTTATTTCCTTATTTCATGATAAATGTTTATTATTCATGCTAGAATTGTATTAACCGGAAACTTAGTACATGTGTGAATACATAGACAAACATAATGTCACTAGTATGCGTCTACTTGACTAGCTCGTTAATCAAAGATGGTTATGTTTCCTAACCATAGACATGAGTTGTCATTTGATTAACGGGATCACATCATTAGAAGAATGATGTGATTGACTTGATCCATTCCGTTAGCTTAGCACTTGATCGTTTAGTATGTTGCTATTGCTTTCTTCATGACTTATACATGTTCCTATGACTATGAGATTATGTAACTCCCGTTTACCGGAGAAACACTTTGTGTGCAACCAAACGTCACAACGTAACTGGGTGATTATAAAGGTGCTCTACAGGTGTCTCCGAAGGTACTTGTTGAGTTGACGTATTTTGAGATTAGGATTTGTCACTCCGATTGTCGCAGAGGTATCTCTAGGCCCTCTCGGTAATGCACATCACTATAAGCCTTGCAAGCAATGTGACTAATGAGTTAGTTGCGAGATGATGTATTACATAACGAGTAAAGAGACTTGCTGTCAGGACCCCGACTCAATGCCACATCGATCTAGCATGTAACACCTCATATCACTTTGCGGCCTCACGCACGGTATTCCCACGGGTGTCGCCTTACCTTTGCCCGGGACCGTTTGCGCCTTTTGGCACACGTATATGACAGTGTCGCTAGCATCCATATGATAAGGAGCCCGGGCTGACATGGCTAGTCGTAAACCCAAAGCGGCACAGACTTACAGGGACAGGCATCCATGACCCAGCATCGAACGTGTCGGTCATCAGCGAGTGAATCCAGGCTGTAGCACTGGGCTAGCAGGACTCCGGTGAACCGGGCTGTAGCGGGCTAACAGGACTCCGGTATTCACCGCGTGACATTTCCCCGAAGGGACAGACACAGGAACGAAGAAGGACACATGCCGGCCAGCCTAAGTGTTCCGGAGCAGTAGCAAGCTACCATGGCTCGGTGGAAACACTAGGAGACATTTCCCCGTAAGAGAGGCTACTAAAGATAAACAACTAGATGGTCAGATCCCACACATACCAAGCATTTCAATAACATACACACAATATGCTCGATATGTGCAAATACAACATGGCATCACAACATGACTCTATGACTCAAGTAATCTATTCAATAGGCTCCGAGGAGCGAGATATTACAAACATGGGTCTCATGACCCAACATTCAGAGCATACAAATCAAGCACAAGCGGAAGCTATCATGTCTGAGTACAGACATCTATAAATGAAAAAGGCTGAGAAGCCTGACTATCTACCAAATCCTGCCGAGGCACAAGATCGTAGCTGAGGTAACAAGCTAAACGTCGAAGACCACGCGGAAATACTAGTGAGACTGAAGTCTCTCTGCAAAACATAAAATAGGCAAACGTGAGTACAAATGTACCCAGCAAGACTTACATCAGATCTATCTACATATGCATCATTATCAACAAAGGGGTGGTGGGGTTTAACTGCAGCAAGCCAGCTCTGACTCGGTGGCTATCCTAAACTACGACTGCAATGTAACTCTTTGAGGTGGCGCACACGAGTCCACATATTCACCAACCAATACCCCACTATGGATCCGCTCCCGTCTCCCTACGAGAACGCCATCCATAGCACTCACGCTTATCTTGCGTATTTTAGAGTATCCACTTTCACTTGTCTATGAACTGATATAAGCAACCCAGAAGTCCTTTTCCGCGGACACGGCTATTCGAATAGATTAGGTTAACCCTGCAGGGGTGTACTTCTTCACACACGCTCTCACCACTTACCGCCGTTTACACGACATGTATTCGGCAACCTTCAAGCGGAAGCCCAACGTGGGTGTCGGCCACGACCTACCTAATCACCTAAGTCTCTAGTCCAGGTTTATCGCCTATTCGGGTTCCATCCATGAGGAGATCCGGCCGGAGTTTCGCTCACAGCCCCAAACGATGTGAACAGGGTTCCCGAGACACCAAACGGGCGCCCGGTACACCGTGCCACGTGCCTACCGCATCACAGCCCACCCCTACGGTCAGCGCTGCCCACGGCCTCCAGCATACTACAAACACCAGAAACTACTTGCAACTCCTGGACAGAGGACAAGGGTGATCAAGAAGCCGAGAGGGTCCATTGGTTTCGGGCCCAATGCGTGGTAGTAGCTGAATCATGGATCACAAACACAGAACTCAGTTCCTGAGGACGGCTGCAATGAGACAACCCACCATGTACTCCTACATGGCCTCTCACCGCTACCTTTACCAAATCGTGTTCACACACTTAGCTCACACACAGTAGGACAGGTTCACACGCCTCTGATTCGTCCCCGATGAATCAGACCTGACTCAACTCTAAGCAATAGCAGGCATGACAAACAAACATGAATGAGTAGGCACATCAGGGCTCAAACAACTCCTACTCATGCTAGTGGGTTTCATCTATTTACTGTGGCAATGACAGGTCATGCAAAGGACAAAGGGGTTCAGCTACCGCAGCAAGTAACAGATGAATCGGTGTTGTCCTAATGCAGTAAAAGAGAGCAGGAGCGAGAGAGTAGGATTGTATCGGAATGAACAAGGGGGTTTTGCTTGCCTGGCACTTTTGAAGATAACATTGAGTCTTCATCAGTGTCAACGATCACATCATCGGTATCACGTCTATCGAGAGGGGACAAATACCGGCAACACAGAAGGGAACACAATCAATGCAATGCACAATATGATGCATGATCATGACATGGCAAAATGAATGTGTTTTGAGCCAATGCAACTAGCAACAGATTAGATGAAGTTGGTTTGAATACAAGATTCAAATTCAAACTCCATATGTGATTATTTAAATGCCCTTTATTTGATTTGTGCTAAACAGCAGCTATAAGTTGTTCTAACATGCATGAAAATGGTACAGATGGATTCCTTGATTTTTTCTGATAATTTTTCATATATAAATTATTTAATTTGGAGTTACGGTTAATTTTCTATGAATTTTAGAAGTTTATATTCATTTTCTGGAATTTCAGAATTAAATTAAATCCAGAAAACATTACTGCGTCAGCATGACGTTGGCATGACGTCAGCAAGTCAACAGGGGCCGGCTCGGGTCAAACCTGACGTGTGGGGTCCACACGTCAGTGACACAGGGGCTAATCCCGCGTTGACTCGGGCTTTGACCCGCTACGGGGCCCGCTGTCAGTGTCACAGGGTTAGTTAGCAGGGTCATTAGCCCCTAACGACGACGCCACGTCAGCACGCCGGAGACCAGCCGACGGCGACCACAGAACACGGCGGGGCACGCCGGACTTGCGCTAGAGGCGTCAGTTTGGCGCGCTGAGGGCACCAGGGGATGGCCCTTGCTCCCGCGCATCCAGAGGACCGAGTGGGAGGTCGTGGGGTCGCCGGAACTCATGTCGGCGACGAGCTTTGGCGGCGATGGTGTTCGGTGGTGCTCGGGCGCGTCGCTACGGTGCATCAGTGAGCAAATGGAGAGGCTGGGCAGCACCTGCTAGACATGGGGAGCACTAAGAGCAGCTCAGTGAGGCCAGGGGAGCACGGAGGCTATGCGTGCAGCAGCAATGGCGGACGGTGGCTTCGGTGCTCGTGGGGAACGGCGCTACGGCACGGAGGGGAGCATGCTGAGTTAGGGGAGAGGGTCAGTGACTCACGGCGATGACGAGGGGACGCTCGGCGAGGTCGGGGACGGTCCGGAGCCGGCGAATTTGACGAAGATGGCCGGCGGTCCCGAGGTTGAAGAAGGCATCGAGGGCGGTGTTGTGGCACGTTCGGGGCCTCGTGGCTCGTTGAGGAGGTAGAGGGAGGACCGACGGAGCTTCCTGGGGCGTCGGTGAGCCGTGGGGTGGCCGGTAGCCACGGTGGCTCTCGTCGGTGGCGGCGGCTCCGTTCGGTCGCGGGAGGGGAAACAGAGGAGCGAGGGGGAGGGAGGTCCAGAGAGCGAGGGAGAAGTGAGAGGGGGTCGGGGCTGCATGGCGTCACGGGAGGGACCAGGGAAGGAGGAGGCAGCCAGGCAGGGAGGAGGTGGCCTCCTCGGCCGCGCGCGTGCGAGCACGCAGCTGCTCCCACTGGCAAGAGGAAGACGACACGGGGGGGGGGGGGGAGTAGCGGTGGCGGGCTGGGCCGGCTGGGCCGGTTCTGGTGGGCTGCACGGGTGAGGCCACGTAAGTCCTTCTCTCTCTCTCTTTTATTTTTTTCTTCTGTTTTGTTTTATTTAATTTCGTTTTGCCACTGTTTTGAATTTTAAACAAATTCAAACAATGCCAAAAACTCCTCTGAATAATTTTATTTGGCTAGATGGACTTTTCCAAAAGCTCATAAAATATTTCAGGGGTATTTGAAATTATATTCTAATTATATGAATATAATTCAAATTCAAATAGCTAATGATTTAAATTCAAAGTCCCAAAAATAAATCCTTAAAAATGTTCAATATTTTGGTTGGGACCAGAACCCTTACCAAAAATTATCAAACATTTAAGAAGAGCCTTTTGGAGCAATGAATGAGATTTCTAGGGTTTTTGCCCCTCTTTTATTTAGGGTTTTGAGGCTTCCAATATTCCTCAATTCAAGTTTCAAAAATATAGACATGATGCACACATCAAGCTAGGCTAGAGCAATGCCAGAAGCTAGGGATGTGACAACTCACCCCCACTAAACAAGAATCTCGTCTCGAGATTCAAGCGTAGGGTAGGATGAAGGGGAAACGCAAACTAGTACAATCTTCACGATCCAGGGTGCACTTCAGTTGAACGTTGATTCATTCACCATCATTGTCTTGATGTCTTGTTTTGAGAAATCCTGCCAACATGACATGGAGGGAAGAAGGAGACTCTAGAAGGGTCGATCTTCTTGAAGATCGAACAACTCACGGAATGAGACATAGGACCATCTCTCGGGTTGAGACACGAGATACACATCAAGAGGGGTGGAAAGAAACGGATGACGAAGGTTCACTAGGTGGACAACAATTCCACACTTAAGAAGGTGGTAATCGGTTGTCAACGTAGCGAGGAGTTGAGTTGCCATGATACCACAACGAGACACCTTCGGAACCGTGACTCGTAGATATCTCCCCTTAAGTGGCAAAAGAATTACCTTTGATTCAGAGATCATTGAAACTCTTTATACCAGCTTAAGGCAAATCATAATCGATCATTTAGAGGGGTTCGGTAGAATGGCATACTTAAACTTGGATGATGTGGATTACCTTGTTGAAGACAACGTAATGGATGAATTTTGCTTATCACCGGAAATGGAAGAGACCCATGGTAGAATGGCACATTGGCGGTGCAAGCTGGGAACAAAATGCAAATGCTGGGAATGATTCTGGTAACTGGGGAAGAACCCAACAATAGAGAGTGAATTCACTGTTGGAGTGGTTATAGCATAACCGAGGAAATCTGGGGCAATCCCAGCTAGTGCCGATGATAAGACGTAGCGCTTGTGCGTGCTCTCAAGAACTTGAGCATTTCCACAATCATCAAGGTTTTATCAACAACCGCGTCAAGGGTGCTGACAACACAACATACTACCATGATGAATAGCGATGGACGATGCAGATGCGAAGGAGGATAACACTTTCTCAGATTTCACCTTAGCGAGGCCAAGCAAATAAAATCTGGATGATCGACCGAGAGACATTTAGCACTCCGCTTCTAATGTTCTCCTTGATGTGCTAGTATAACCCATTCATAGATATGGTTTGATATCTAAAACATCAAGTAAAAGGTCGGACTTCGGGAACACAAAAATCCATAGGGGCAACTAGGGAGTAAATCCTACGAAATCCCTAGGGGGGGTGGCTAACTTCCTCAAACAAGATACTATAATAATAGGTCTACCGGATGGGTGCGTTGGCCACGACATCCACCTTACCGGTTATCGAGAGACCAATATTATAGTTCTTAGGGAAATGTTCCAACCATCATATCTGCCTGAGATTCAGCTCTGGTTGGTGTTAGGATATTCCAGGCTCATCGAGTCTTAGGAAGAAAAATGAAAGTTTGCAACACAAATCGACGAGATGACGTTGCGGGATTCTCGGGAGATGAACTACGATAGCAAGCTCCAAAACATGAGCTGGTTCTGCTACAAACATGTGAACACGTTGTCCCAGACAAGCATGACCACGTGGTAGTCTTATAATAAAACACTACCGAGTTCAGGAGGGGGAACCATCAATGAGGGTATCGAAGTTCTTTCATAAGTCCGGATTAGCTCTTATGAAGGAACTCCTTCTCCTTGAACAAATCAATCAGTGGCTTGGTGTGCTAGGGATACATATAGATTGAAGGTTGCAAGTCTTCAAACCACAGCATTCTTCGCACGTGTGCATGACTGATTTGGAATGATTCCAAAGAAAGCAACATTGACTTTCTCGAATCCACGGCGGCAACTTGCATCAGATGCACATGAATTAAAGGAAGTCACTACCTTCATCCAAACATATGCTTCATGAGCTAGCATGAACAAATGCTTTCAAAAGTTTCCAACACTAGCTTAATGTTCAGCAAAATTATGGAGAAGACAAGGATGTTGTCAATGGGCACAACAACAATTCATCTGGGTTTCCTTTTAAAAGGAATTCCATAGTTAAGTGAACAAGTGATAGCATTGGTCAGACCTAAAAGATATAATGGTGTATGCTCGAGGGATCAACCACGAATAAGACAACATTACGAGCATCGTTGGTACTGATTTGATTTGACGATAGCCCACACTCAAATCAAAGGATTGATAAGACAATAGGTCCAGCAACTGATCACAAGGACCAATCGATGAAGATATCATCTTTCTTCAACACACACTACACAAGAATATCCCTTTGAAACGAACTAAGTCAGACAAGCTTTTATCTTCCAACTCTCCAAGTTGTTGTCTAGCTTAACCAACTAGCTCAGGGATATCTAACACCGATTCTTGGAGAGAAGGTGGTTCACAGGAAACCAACTTGATCACGAACTCAACATAGCGGTCAGGTGACAACCCGGTAACACCTCCAAGAAGATATTTGGAAAGTCACGAACCACCGGTATGTTACTAAGCTCGAGAACAATCTTGCTTTTGAGGGCAAGACGATATGATCAAATGAGTGAGGACTTGACAAGATCCTAACTCATCAATCGAAGGGTGCACCGAAATAAGGACTAGGTAGCACGATCAGTCTTAGAAGGATGATTCGAAAACCAACATACTAAGAATGAAATTATTATCCTTTAACTACCAAGCAACAGAGTTGCTAGCAGTATTGATTTCACACATCACAATTCATTTGTCGGTATTCCGGTTGCATCAACACGAGGGCCGAGGAATGAACAGTGATGGCAAGAAGTATCACTGTACCAAGAGTTCATGGGATGGTGTGCAATTCCTATAACAATATCGATATAAAATATGTAATACTCCAAGGTAGAGCAGAACCAAAAGCTGGATTGGCATTTGATCTGCGGAATACAACTACTTTGACCCAATCCTAGATATGAAGAGGTACTGGAGTTTGTTTCTCCTAGTCATTCCGGAATAGAATGGCTTGACAGACCACAAGAGTCATAGGCATCGATGAACGAACGCACGCATACTCTTGACTATCAATTGATAGACGAGGGTCAGAATGCAACTAAAGAGAACAACTCAAAGGAACATATAACATTCTGAGTTGTGGATGCATAGATTAGTATGTCGAACCAAGTTCAACATATTTCTTCTGGATAACCCATGCAGAAAGGTAGAACTGGCAGAGTCACGATTTATGAATGGAGAACTCCTCAAGAGTACTCTAATTGTGATTTTTTTTGATCCAATAAACATCTGCCATAAGTAGTTCATGGTATTTGGAAGAAGAAGATACCACGGACTTCAAGGACTATCGCAAAGGTTACTAATATCCTAAAGGCACTAGCAATTACTATCAACATGAAGTAGGTAGAGTGAATCTCGGGTTCAGAACCCAGGAGTAGAATACCTACTACTAAGTAGCATCACGGGATGCTTCCGAGAATAAAGGCCAGAATCTTCACACTAGGACACAAATCATGGCTAGACCACTAGATGATCCCCTAAGCACTTAGGGTCATAATAATAATTCCAACATATATGTCGAGGCAATAATTACCTCAACACACCGATTAGTGTGGTTAATCTGGCCCATGGGAACATCGGAAACAGAAGGAAGGGATTTGCAAATGCATCGAACTATTTAGAAACCTGGGATGACTCGGACAGCATAACGGCTATAATTGCTCAAAAAGATTTGAGACAATCACAAACACGGTGGCATAACCACTCAGAAGCACAATATCAAGGTTCCGAGATCAACAATTAACATACGGAAGTAGTAGGAACTGAACTGAGACTTAAATCCAACAATCTTATAAGTCTACTGATTAGTAACACGTGATCCTAATAGAAAGAAGAGATATCTTAATCCCCGCAGGAAAGATAAGATGACTCAGATCAGAAGGGCATGAGGTATAAGGAGTAAAAAGAGCCTTACGTTCCATCCCACAATCAATTCCCTTATATAACTAAAGAATTTCTAAACTCAACTTCGACCAGTTTGGCTTGGTAATCCTACAGGCAGTCAAGCTCTGATACCAACGCTGTCAGGACCCCGACTCAATGCCACATCGATCTAGCATGTAACACCTCATATCACTTTGCGGCCTCACGCACGGTATTCCCACGGGTGTCGCCTTACCTTTGCCCGGGACCGTTTGCGCCTTTTGGCACACGTATATGACAGTGTCGCTAGCATCCATATGATAAGGAGCCCGGGCTGACATGGCTAGTCGTAAACCCAAAGCGGCACAGACTTACAGGGACAGGCATCCATGACCCAGCATCGAACGTGTCGGTCATCAGCGAG